>NC_044301.2:17495254-17778541 GCF_004027225.2 Strigops habroptila
TTCCAGTATCTGAAGGGGGCCTACAAGGATGCTGGGGAGGGACTCTTCCTTAGGGACTGTAGTGATAGGACAAGGGGTAATGGCTTCAAACTTAAACAGGGGAAGTTTAGATTAGACATAAGGAAGAAGTTCTTTACTGTGAGGTTGGTAAGGCACTGGAATGGGTTGCCCAAGGAAGTTGTGAATGCTCCATCCCTGGCGGTGTTCAAGGCCAGGTTGGATGGAGTCTTGGGTGACATGGTCTAGTGTGAGGTGTCCCTACCTATGGCAGGGGTGGTGGTGCTAGATGATCTTAAGGTCCTTTCCAACCCTAACTATTCTATGATTCTATGATTCTATTCTGGTAGCTTTGACAGTTTCTGTTCTGCATTTCTTTCTTTGTATTTGGCCATAGGTGTACAGAAGAGAGGTGGAAGAGAATGGAATAGTTTTAGATCCTTTGAAAGCAACGCATGCTGTTAAAGGGGTAACAGGGCATGAAGTTTGCCACTACTTCTGGAATGTTGATGTTCGTAATGACTGGGAAAGTAAGGAATCAGTTCTTAAGCTTTGCATGTTTATCAGCAAGCATGTTGTTTATAACATTGACCTAATGTCTGTGCTTGTTTACTGATGGATTTCCCCCCCCCCCCTCTTTTAGCAACAATTGAAAATTTCCATGTTGTGGAAAATTTAGCTGATGATGCAATCATCATTTACCAGATGCATAAGGTAATAACGCTTCACCTGTATACACACTTTAGTCAGACAGCCTGGGGCATATGTGTTCTAATCTATTCTGAAATACTTTAACATCTTAACAACTTAAAATACTATTCAAAACAGCAGTTCAGAATAGGTTCTCTATTAAACTGCAACTTTGTCAATTTTTCAAACTTGGCTTGATAGCATAATTGGTTGTGTATGTGTCTGATAGGGCTTGTAATAACGAATGAGGACTGTTTTTCATCTCTTAACTATATCACTGCCAGCAAGGCAAGAGTCATCTAAAGCAAGCTAAAGCAATAAATTGACACTGACTACATGGAAGAAACTCATACCACTGTGTTTTGTTGCAGTAATGCAGGCTTTTGTTGACCGCAATTAGTTGACATATGCATTTGCATTATGATGTGGTATAATTGCTGGTACAACATTTGTTCTTTTAACTTCATTATGGTTTTTCACCCCAACCAGTTCTGATGTAGCCTTATTAAAATATTCATATCAACCCAATAACTGTAACCTAACAGGTTCAAAAATATTGGGAATGGAGTGAACAAATTCACCTTTAGTCTTGCATGATTCCAAGTATTAGTATACTCAAATACTCAAATGTTAAAACAAATATTTTGGGTTTTTTACAATTTTCCTAGTAATGTAGTTAACTTAAAGCTGACGTAACAGCGGATTCCAATTTTTAAATAAGGCAGTTGTATGAACTGTACAGCGTTGTGGTAAAAGTTAGACTTTTTTCCCCTATTGAGTGTCAGGAAAATGGCTTCTGTATAGTTTTACTTTATTTTATCAGACGCTTTGCTTCTGAAACTTTCTCTTAAATAATACCAGTTTACCATATCTGTCTCACTAAAGTAGAAGCTTCTTGAAATAATATTTATTATAAATATGTCTTTCTCTCTTTTTCTCTCTCTTTCTGTCTCTCTCCATATTTATGGAGACATAAATAACTGTAGATGCATCTATTTATACTTAACCACTAGTTCAATTTGTAGCTTACAAGTATTAACTGAAATATAAACCTGAGGTTGAGAGAACAGGAGGGGAAATGCCTCTTCCTGGTTGTCTACTGAAAAAGTAGCAGATTGGCTCCCTGCCTTTCAAAGGTCTTAAACTTTTGCCTTTTTTTTTTTAATTAAGCATAGACATATAACCTGATAAACATCTGTATAACACCTGTGTTCTAATTTTGGAAATTGCATGAAATTACTAACTTGAAGAAACTTTTTTACTTAAATAACATGACTGACCTGTTTTGCCTTGTTTGTTTGTTTCCTTTATCTAAGGATAGTAAGTACTTAATTTGCAAAACTGGGAAAGCTTATATTCAGGTGTTTCTCTGCAGAGGGTGTGGCCAGCTTCTCAAAGGGATGTGCTGTACTTGTCTGCCATCAGAAAGATACCAGCATTCAATGAAAATGATCCTGAAACGTGGATTGTGTGCAATTTCTCTGTGGAACATGACAGTGCTCCTGTAAGTGTTATTTTCATTCTATCAAGTTCTGCTTTTAAGATACCAGTTTTCTATTATGTGGTGATGGTCTAGCAATACTAATGGGGGAAGGGGGAGTATGCAAAAATACAGTTTGTTTAAACCAGATGATACAGTGACCTGATGAAGCCATTCTGAGCCAAAAGCTTTCCTACCTTATCTCAACAGTTGGCAGATCTAAGGTGTTGCAGAAAAATAGAAGCAAAATTTATGGAGATGTGAAAAAATTTTAACGAATTGAGGCTACTTGGTATGGAATAAAATTAATAAGTCTCCAGTATTGTCAGATAGGTGTCCTCAACATAAGAAGGACGTGAAGCTGTTGGAGCAAGTCCAGAGGAGGGCCATGAGGATGATAAGGGGGCTGGAGCACCTCCTGTATGAAGACAGTGTGAGAAAGTTGGGGCTGTTCAGCCTGAAGAAGAGAAGGCTGCATGGAGACCTCATAGCAGCCTTCCAGTATCTGAAGGGGCCTACGAGGATGCTGGAGAGGGACTCTTCATCAAGGACTGTAGCGATAGGATAAGGGGTAATGGGTTCAAACTTAAACAGGGTAAGTTCAGGTTAGATATAAGGAAGAAGTTCTTTGCTGTGAGGGTGGTGAGGTGCTGGCACAGGCTGCCCAGAGAAGCTGTGGATGCCTCATCCCTGGCATTGTTCAAGGCCAGGTTGGAGTCTTGGGTGACATGGTCTAGTGTGAGGTGTCCCTGCCCATGGCAGGGGGGTTGGAACTAGATGATCTTTAGGTCCTTTCCAACCCTAACCATTCTACGATTCTATGATTCTGTAGAGGAATAGGCTTTATGGAATCTGTTAAAATTTCAGCTTACACAGTTCTGCCTTGTTTCTGTCATAGTAGCAATGATTGTTTTCTTTGGGGTGTTTCTGTGCTGATTGCTATGCCATTGCTTGCTTACAAGGAAAAAGTTACCAACCGATATTTGTAAATGCTGATGCCTTATTCTTTAGATCTTTCCTTACTTGTCACAATAATTGAAATAATTCACTGTATTTAGCAAACAGAAACCTGAGATTCAGGCATTTCAGTAGGCCTTTCCCTATTCACCATGTACCCTTCATTTCATTCACGTTCATGTTACATCCATGTAATGCTAGAAAGCAAACTCCCCGAAACACAACTTTTGGAGTATCAATTATACTGAAATAAACTGAGTTTGAAGTTTACAAATGTTTCCTTTTTTTTTTTTTTTTTGGCAGCTGAACAATCGCTGCGTCCGTGCCAAAATAAATATTGCTATGATTTGTCAGACCTTAGTAAGCCCACCAGAGGGGAACAAGGAAATAAGCAGGGACAATATCCTATGCAAGATTACATATGTAGCTAATGGTAAGTCTAAAATTTTCAGTATGACATTTATGATATATGCTAATTCTGAGGAGCTGAATACTGGCAAAAAAAAAAAAGTTGATGCGGTTTTCTGTTAAATTTATATATAGTATCACACTTGTGATCTTCATGGTCAAAAGGACTCAAATTAATGTGCTATATCAATCAGTGAATGGGATCTTTCATTGTGTGGCATTCTGGGAGGAATACATGAAAGTAATGTGTAGCTCAGTCCTAAATACAGAACCTTGAGGTGAAGGGGGGTGCAACTGGGATGACTTGGCATAATCTTTTATCCTCAGTAATAGTCTAGTTTCTTATTCATGTATTACTGTCAATTTTTTTTCCCCAATTCATCTTGTTAGGCTGAAAAGCTGCTGATAGTAAAGATACAGTTCTTACCTTCAGTATTAAGAAGGGACAAATAAATTTTGTATGAGGATGTTTGTAAGCTGTATAATCTAATCTACATATTTTTCAGTTTTTTTAAACTGATAGATTCTTTGGTATTGACTGCAAAGTTAGCAAAGGCAAACTATATTGTTACTGTACCCAGTATTTAGCAGTGTATTATAGTATTGGAGCCACATACCTATTAGCTCCTGTCCTGCAGCTACAAAACACTGAGTATCTCACCTCATATTATTTTTGACCACACAGCTTACTAAAGAATCAAAATCTGAAAAATGGATTCTGTAAATCTTTGCGATATAGGAGTGATGCAACTTGTATTAAATCCTGTACAAATACTACTATATGATGTTAAACTCTGGGGTAAGCTGCTTCGTTTCCTGTTTAGATGTTTCCCAATTATTTAAAAAATAAATTTTCATTGACAAATTCTGAACTGTGATTATATGGGAAGTGGCAGCTTTTTCAACAAAGTACTTGACCTGTGAATTTAAGCATATCTTAGAATCAGTTAAAATTTTGTTTAAAGTGCTTTAGAAATAATTTGTAAGAAAGGCATTGGCTATGTAGCAATTCTACAGGCAAATGCAGCAGTTATTGAAAAGTTAAGACTGACTTCTATTTTCTTTGAAATAAGAAGTAACTTGAGTCTCTTTTTCTGTTGTTTTGTGGAATTATTTGAAGAATATCATCTTTCATTTGGTCATTCCCCAAACACAACACATCATGTTTAATGTTATCTAAATAGTGACATCATAAAACTGGACTGAATTAGAATATGAGTGTAAAGCCCTGAAAGGCAGAGGGGCCCAGGAAAGCTGGTTAATATTCAAGGATCATCTTCTCCAAGCTCAGGAGAGATGCATCCTGACAAGAAGGAAGTCAGGCAAGAATGCCTTGTTCAACATGGATGAACAAGGAGCTCCTGGACAAACTCCAGCACAAAAAGGAAGCCTACAGAGGGTAGAAACAAGGACAGCTAGCCTAGGAAGAATATAGAGAAATTGTCCAAGCAGCCAGGTATTAGGTTAGGAAAACTAAAGCCCTGAAAGAATTAAATATGGCCAGGGAAGTTAAGGGCAACAAGAAAAGCTTCTATAGATCCATTGGGGATAATTGCAAGTAATAGAGGAGCCGACAAGGAGAGGTGCCATGCTTGACCTCGTGCTCACCAACAGGTTGGAACCCTAGCTATTCTATGATTCTATAAAAGGAAGACAAGGGAAAATGTGGGATCTCTCCGGAAGGAAACAGGAGAACTGGTCACCTGGAAATGGAGAAGGCCAAGGTACTCAATGGCTTTTTTACCTCGGTCTTCACCAGCAAGAGCTCCAGCCACTCTGCCCAAGTCGAAGAAGGCAAAGTCAGGGATTGGGAGAATGAAAAACTGCCTGCTGTAGGAGAAGACCAAGTTTGAGATCATCTAAGGAACCTGAAGGTGCACAAGTCCATGAGACCTGACGAGATGCATCCACGGGTCCTGAGGGAACTGGTGGATATAGTTGCTAAGCCATTATCTATCATATTTGAGAAGTTGTGGAAGTCTGGTGAAGTTCCTGCTGACTGGAAAAGGGGAAATATAGCCCCCATTTTTTAAAAAAGAAAAAGGAAAATCCAGGGAACTACAGGCCAGTCAGTCTCACCTCAGTGCCCCGGCAAGATCATGGAGCAGATCCTCCTGGAAACTATGCTAAAGCACATGGAAAATAAGCAGGTGATTGGTGACAGCCAATATGGCTTCAAAAAGGGCAAATCACGCCTGACAAATTTGGTGGCCTTCTACAATGGGGCTACGGAGTTGGTGGATAATGGAAGAGGGACTGACATCTACCTAGACTTGTGCAAGGCATTTGACAGTGTCCCACACGACATCCTTTTCTCTAAACTGGAGAGACATGGATTTGATGGATGGACCACTCGATGGATAAGGAATTGGCTGGATGGTCACACACAAAGACTTGCGGTCAACGACTCGATGTCCAAGTGGAGATCAGTGACGACTGGTGTTCCTCAGGGGTCAGTATTGGGACCGGTGCTGTTCAACATGTCAGCAACATGGACAGTTGGATTGAGTGCACCTTCAGCAAGTTTGCTGATGACACCAAGCTGTGTGGTGATGTCGACATTCTGGAGGGAAGGGATGGGATCCAGACAGACTTTGACAGGCTTGAGAGGTGGGCCAGTGCAAACCTCATGAAGTTCAACAAGGCCAAGTGCAAGGTCCTGCACCTGGTTCAGGGCAGTCCCAAGCACAACTACAGGCTGGTCAGACACTGGATTGAGAGCAGCCCTGTAGAGAAGGACTTGGGGGTGTTGGTTGATGAGAAGCTCACCATGAGTCTGTAGTGTGCACTCGCAGCCTAGAAAGCCAACCATATGCTGGGCTGTATCAGAAGGATGGTGATACTCCCCCTCTACTCAGCTCTTGTGAGACCCCCCCCAGAATACTGCATTCAGCTCTGGGGCCCCTACCATAAGAAGGAGGCTCCCAGCATAAGAAAGATGTGGACCCCTTAGAGCAAGTCCAGAGGAGGGCCCTGAAGGTGATCAGGGGGCTGGAGCCCCTCTCCTATGAAGAAAGGCTGGGAGAGTTGGGCTTGTTCAGCCTGGAGAAGGCTCCGGGGAGACCTTAGAGCAGTTTTCCAACACCTAAAAGGGGGGCCTACAGGAATGTTGGAGAGGGACTTTTTACAAGGGCATGTAGTGACAGGACAAAGGGCAATGGCTTTAAACTGAAAGAGGGTAGATTTAGATTAGATATTAGGAAGAAATTATTTACTGTGAGAGGTGAGGCGCTAGCACAGGTTGCCCAGAGAAGTTGTGGCTGCCCCATCCCTGGAAGTGTTCAAGGCCAGGTTGGATGGGGCTTGGAGCAACCTGCTCTAGTGGAAGGTGTCCCTGCCTGTGGCAGGGGGGTTGGAACTAGATGATCCTTAAGATCCCTTCCAACCCAAACCGTTCTATGGTTCTATTAAGAGGTGAAAGTGCTGCAATGAAAGATGTAAGGGCATAAATTCTGCTGATTATTCTTTCTTGTTACTTGAGAATAAGTTGCAGGAATACAAACTTTTATTTTCTAGCTTTTAGCAGATTTGCTGTATGTCAATGTCTGGCTTCCTGTCTACTTCTAGTGAACCCAGGAGGATGGGCACCAGCATCAGTGTTACGGACAGTGGCAAAACGAGAATATCCAAAGTTCTTAAAGCGTTTTACATCATATGTGCACGAGAAAACGGCAGGAAAGCCTATTTTATTCTAGTATTAGCAGGTATACATTAATTTTTTTATTCTTCATTCACTGTAAATATTTACGGCCAAACAGAACTATCTATATATGCAATTTACTCTTTAAAATATTCATATTGTCATGCTTTAACCCAAACCAGCAACTAAGTACCACGCAGCCATTCGCTCACTCCCTTTGCTCCCTGCTGGGTGGAATGGGGAAGAGAATTGGAAGAAGGTAAAACCTGTGGGGTAAGATGAGTTTAAAAATTGAAATAAAATTAAATATAATAATAATAATAGAAATAACAACAATAAAAATTATAATAGTAGGGAGCAACAAAAAAAGGAGAAATAAAAATTCAGCAAACACAAGTGATGCACAATACAGTTGCTCACCACCTGCTGACAGATGCCCAGCCTGTCCCCAAGCAGCAATCAGTGGCTCCTGGCCAATTCCCCCCAGTTTATATACTGAGCATGATGTTCTACGGTATGGAATATCCCTTTGCTAGTTCAGGTCAGCTGTCCTGGCTGTGCTTCCTGCCAGCTTCTTGTGCACCTGGTCACTGTCAGAACATAAGAAATTAAGAAATCCTTGATTTAGATTAAGCACTACTTAGGAACAACTAAAACATCAGTGTGATATCAACATTATTCTCAGACTAAAGACATGGCACTGTACCAGCTACTAGGAAGAAAATTAACTCTATTCCAGCTGAAACCAGGGCAGTATCCACCCCTTATTCCATACCATGTATCTCATGCTCAGATCCCACACTTTCCAATATGCCATCACCTTTTATGTCTCTTGAGATGTATATATATACACATACATGCAGATATCATTCTCTTAGTCTATGAACCATTCCTATAAAATTTCATTGAGTTCATTCAGTCCAGGACTGAGCCCCATCTTGTCATAACAGTCTTTCAGGGGAGGAGCAATCATGTGTGGTGTTGGATTGTTGCCTGGTTCTGATTCCATCACCGCTGAGCTCATCCAGTTTCATCAAAGTTCATTCTTCGTTAATGTGATGATCGAAAGAGAGTTGAGTTCAGGCCCCCAAGTCTTGGAGCAGAAGACATGGGTGCCACAAGATGCCCAGTGTGGTAATGGGCATGTAGCTTCCATAGAAGTGTTGTATAGCAGTCAACAGCATACAATCTAATTTACTGGCTATTCTCACCCGAAATCACATCACCCTGAGGCACACACTAGGCTTCCCCATCCTCCTGCATTACCCACCAAGAGCACCCAGGTCCTTGAGCAAAAGCAATCCCACAACTGGGTTTATCTTTTTTATTATAAGTCATTACCATGAAGTACAGCAAAACAAGAACCATAGCCCAGGCCCCCCAGCTGATAAACACTAAAACAGCAAATACTAGCTGTAAGGTACAACATGCTGAAACTGTGAGATCAAGTGCAACAACTCTGAGAGCAAATAAATCAGCATCGTGACGAGTAACTATTAATCCGAAACAATGAATGCTTATCACAAATACGATTAGACACACTCTGGTCAGATCTGTCCTTATCTCAACCCTTCGTGCCCCACGTTGGGCGCCACAAAGAACTGTCACAGCCGCTCACTCACTCCCTCCCTTTCTTCCTCCCCCTGCTCCCAGAGGGCTGGGGAGGAGAACTGAAAGAATGTAACTCCCATGGTTTGAGATAAGAACAGTCCAGTAACTAAGGTATAATACAAAACTACTACTATTTCCACCAATAATAATGATAAGGGAAATAACAAGGGGATAGAATACAATTGCTCACCACCTGCTGACCAATACCCAGCCTGGCCCGAGCAGCGATCTGGGCCTTCCAGGTAACTCCTCCCAGTTTCTATACTGGGCATGACATGCTGTGGTATGGAATACCCCTTTGGCCAGTTTGGGTCAGGTGTCCTGTCTCTGCTTCCTCCTGGCTTCCCCTCCTCACTGGCAGAGCATGAGACTGAGAAAGTCCTTGGTCAGAGTAAACATTACTTAGCAAGAACTAAAACCATCGGTGTTATCAGTGTTGTTCCCAGGCTGAAAGTCAAAAACACAGCACTGCACCAGCTGCTAAGAAGGAGAAAAAATGACTGCTGTAGCTGAACCCAGGACACCGGACAACTGGGATTTCCTATTCGAGCTTGTTTTATGATCAGTGAGACCCACTTACTCCATCTAGCATCAGTTACATGATGTTTGGAAGAGACCTCTCAACATCCAGCCCAGCATGGGCAACCAGGGTGCCAGGAGGAGCTGTGCTCTGGTACCAGTCACTTCCAAAGCAGCTCAAACCCCTTCATAGCCTGCCAGTATCTCTTTTTCAGTTGGAGTATAGCCAGCCTCAGATCCTCTGTATCCCTGACTCCAAAAGCCGAGGGGTCGACCTCGAATCTCCCCTGGAGCTTTCTGCCAGAGGCTCCAGGTAGGACCATTCTCCCCAGCTGTGGTGTAGAGCATGTTTTTCACATCTTGCCTGGTCTGGACTGCTCCAAGGGCTACTGCATGGACTCTCTTGTTTAATTTGTTCAAAGGCTTGTTGTTGCTAAGGGCCCCATTTGAAATCATTCTTCTTCTGGGTCACGTGATAGAGAGGGCTTACAATCAGACTGTAATTTGGGATGTGCATTCTCCAGAACCCCACAACACCTAAGAAAGCTTGTGTTTCTTTCTTGTTAGTTGGTGGAGACATTGCTGTTATCTTGTTGATCATGTCTGTGGGGATCTGGCGACGTCCATCTTGCCATTTTATTCCCCAAAATTGAATCTCCTGTGCAGGTCCCTTCACCTTACTCCATTTTATGGCAAAACCTGCCTTCAGCAGGATTTGGGTTATTTTCCTCCCTTTCTCAAAAACAACTTCTGCTATATCACCCCACACAATGATGTCATCAATGTATTGCAGGTATCATAGAATACTAGGTTGTGAGGGACCTCAGGGATCATCTGGTCCAACCTTTCTAGGCAAAGCATGGTCTAGACTAGATGTCCCAGCACCCTGTCCAGCCAAATCTTAAAAGCATCCCGTGTTGGGGAGTCCACCGCTTTCCTGGGGAGATTATTCCAATGGCTGATTGTTCTCATTGTGAAAAATTTTCCTCTTGTGTCCAGTTGGAATCTCCCCAGGAGGAACTTGTGCCCATTACCCCTCATCTTTTTCATGTGAGTCCTTGTAAATAGGGAGTCTCCATCTTCTTTGCAGCCGCCCTTTAAATACTGGAACATGGTGATAAGGTCTCCTATGAGCCTTCTTTTCTCTAGGCCGAACAAACCCCATTCCCTCAGCCTTTCCTCATATGGCAGGCTCCCCGGTCCTTTGATCATCTTTGTGACCCTTCTCTGGACCCTCTCCAGCCTGTCCACATCCTTTTTTATATAGCAGGGACCAAAACTGAACACAGCATTCCAGGTGTGGCCTGACAAGCACTAAGTAGAGAGAGATAATGACATCTTTATCTCTGCTGGTGATGCCCTTCTTGATGTAACCCAGCATCCTGTTGGCTTTCTTTGCCGCAGCAGCACACTGTTCACTCCTATTGAGCTTGTCCACCAGGACCCCAGGTCCCTTTCCACAGAGCTGCTTCCCAGCCAGGTAGATCCTAGCCTGTGCTGCACTCTTGGATTGTGTTTACTCAGGTGCAAGACCTTACACTTGTCCTTGTTGAACTTCATAAGGTCCTTGTTGAACTTCATAAGGTTCTTGTTAGCCCACTCTTACAGCCTATCCAGGTCTTCCTGCAGGTTGGCTCTCCCATCCAAAGTATCTACTTCCCCACTCAGTTTGGTACCGTTGGCAAACTTCATCAGGGGACATTTGATCCTATCATCCAGATCACTTATGAAGATATCGAGCAGCATTGGGCCCAATACTGATTCCTGGGGGACCCCACTAGTGACAGGTCTCCAGTTGGAAAAGGAGCTATTTACCACCACCCTCTGGGTGCGGCCTGTCAGCCAGTTCCCCACCCACTGCACAGACCACTTGTCAAGACCATAATGCATCAGTTTCTCTAGGAGGAAGCTGTGGGAAACTGTATTGAAAGCCTTGGAGAAATCCAGATAGATGATGTCCACTGCTTGCCCCGCATCAACTGAGCAGGTTACTTTGTTGTAGAAGGAGATCAGGTTTGTCAAGCACGATTTGCCCCTGGTGAATTGATGTTGGCTTTTCTCAAGCATGTGCTTGATTTGACTTGTGATAGCCCCCAGGAGGATTCTCCCCATAGTCTTCCCAGGGACTGATGTAAGACTGATGGGCCTATAATTTTGTGGATTCTCCTTTGAGCTCTTCTTGTATATGGGGGTGACATTAGCCTTCTTCCAGTCTTCTGGGACATCCTCTGGTCTCCATGACTTCTCAAAGATTATGGAGAGCAGCCTCGCAACGATGTCAGCCAGCTCTCTTAACACCCTTGGGTGGATATTATCAGGGCCCATCAATTTGTAGGGATCAAGCTCCTGTAACATTTCACATACCAACTCTTCCTTTACTGAGAGTGGATTTGTGTCTGCATCAACCTGAATTTTGTATCCCAAGGCCTGAGGCCCAACAGTGCTAGTAAAGACAGAGGTGAAGAGAGTGTTGAAAACCTCTGCCTTTTCAGTGTTGTTGGTAACTAATTCCTCTCTCTTGCTTAACAGCAGGCCAATATTTTCCTTTTGTTTCTGTTTACTGTTAATGCACCTGAAGAACCCTTGTAGTTCTTGACATCTCTGGCCAGTTTCAGTTCATGCTGGGCTTTTGCTTTTCTAACTGCATCTCTGCATGCCCTGACAATGCCCTTATAGTTCTCAACAGTTATTTGTCTGCTTTCCCATGTCTGGTACGCTTCTCTTGGTTTTGAGCAGGCTCAGAAGCTCACAGTTAAGCCAATGGGGTCTCTTGCTCCACCTACTTCCCTTATCTTTAAAGGGGATGAACTGCTTTTGTGCTTCCAGGAGAGTGTTCTTGAAAAACTCCCAGCACTCACTAGCTTCTTTGTCCTCCATGTAAGCTTCCCACAGAATCCCTCCCAGCTGAGCTCTGAGCAAGCTGGTTTGCTCTTCTGAAATCTAAACCCTTTGTCTTAGTACTAACCTTCAGCACGATCAGCCGGATCCCAAACTCCACAATATTATGGTCACTGCAGCCAAGGCTGTCACTAACCGAGATATTATAAAGCAGGTTTTCTGGGTTTGTGAGTAGCAAGTCCAGCAGTGCCTCTTTCCTGGTTGGCACATCTAACATTTGTATGAGGAAGCAGTCCTCCATGCATTCCAGGAACTTGATGGATGACATGTGGGCTGCTGTGTTGTTCTTCCAACAAATGTCTGGGTAGTTGAAATCACCCATAAGAACCAGGTTCTGCTGAGCTGAGGCTTCCTTAAGTGACCTAAATATTGCTTCGTTGGCCTTCTCATCTTGGTTTGGAGGTTAGTAGCAGATGCCTATTGTAAGATCCCCCTTGGAGATGACCCCTCTGATCTTGACCCAGAGGCATTCAGTAGGGCTTCCACAATTACCATAGTTGACTTCTGTACATTCAAGGTTCTCCTTAACATAGAGCGTGACTCCTTCTCCTTTTCTTCCCTGCCTGTCTTTACGAAACAGCCATCCATCACGATCCTTCAGTCATGTGAGTTATCCCACCTTGATGATCTCAAAGGTCTTTTCCAACCTGGTTCATTCTATGATTCTATGTTTCAGTTATTCCTATGATATCATAGCTTTCTGACTGGGCGCTGAGCTCCAGATCCTCCTGTTTATTTCCCAGGCTTTGTGTATTAGTATACAATACACTTGAGGTGATTTGCCTTCTGGCTCTCATCTTAGGAGGCAGTTAAGGAGCATTTTTCTGGCTTCACTCTTCCTTCTAATGGTAAAATAGAGGAAAAAATAACTTGGGCACCAATATTTTTCACATGCATCTCCAGGGCTTTATAGTATTCCTTGATTTTGCTCAGGTTCCAGCATGTGATGTCATTTGTGCCCACATGAAAGTGTAGCAGCGGACAGTAATCTGTACTCTTGACAAGTTGTGGCACCCTCTTGGCAATATCTCAGACCATAACTCCTGGGAGGCAGCATACCTCTCGTGACTCCCTGTCAGGCCAACAGATGGGTGCCTCAGTGCCCCTTAGCAGAGAGTCACCCACTACGAGCACTCGTTTCTTTTTGCAGTATGTACTGTGTACTGCTGGGGGAGCTTCTCCTTGCAGACTTTGCTTGTGGGTGTCTAAAGATGTTACAGTTTCGTATCTAGATTTGGTTGTAATACTGGAGGGTGTGGACTGAAACAAAGTCCTGCTTTTGTGGGTCACCAGGGTCCAAGGTGCCTCAATTCTCAGTGGTGTCTGCTACAGGAGTGTGGTTGTGAAACCACCTATCTATCTCCGTCTCATCTCCTCTGATACTGCACAGCCTTGCAACTCGGCCACCTGACACAACAGGTCCTCAACCTGTGCACAACTTGTACAGGTACTTCCTTGTCTCTGGGAGAAGGGTCCATACACTAGTTGCAACTTACTACCTGTACAGAAGTCTCCTTCCTTACCAGCTCTGTCTGGGTGGAAGTGTCAGACATCCCAGGGGCTTTCTCTGTAGAAACACAGGTTTTAACTCAAGAGGCGAGTGCCCACCATCCTGGCAGAGACCTAGAGCGATTTCCTGGGGTCTACAAGCAGGGTGCATGGCCCTCCCTGCACGCGCTCCTGAGCAAACTCCCATGTGAAATGATGTGCTATGTCCTGGCTGATGCACCATGCCCTGTTTGCCAGTCATGGTCAGTCACAGTCAATCACGCTCCCTAGGGGCATTTCAATCTCCCGCAGCTGCCCCTAGCAATGCCCAAGCTGTGCCAGCCTTCCTAGCAAGAGCTTGGGTTTCCCTGGCTCCAGGAATGCTCGTGTCAACCCCAATCTAGTGCTCAGCTGCAGAAATAACCGTTGCTGCCACTGTGTGTCTTGCCAACTGAGGTGTTCTGGAGCTTGCCCCTGTTCCAGTGCAGTCTGGATCAGTCCATGGCAGATGGTAGGGCTGTGTTTCCACCCCTGGGGCAGTCGATTCCAAGTGTACTGGACACCCCTCCAAGTAAAAGCGAACTGTGGTCTGCACTCTGCTGCCAAAGGGATTGAGAAAAATACATTGGCAGTATCAATTGTGGCATCTGACTTAGCTGCCTTTGACTCCAGTTCATATTGAAGTTCTAGCATGTCTGGTACTGCAGCACTCAGTGGCAGCGTGACTTCATTCAGGTCACAATAGTCTACTGTTAGTCTTCCAGTACAGTTAGCTGTTGGGATCCCTCTGTCACTCCAGAAATATAAATGGGTTCTGCCCCTTGATAGCTTGATGGCATTAGAGTACACTGTCTACCGGTGTCTACTAGAGC
The DNA here is from genome assembly GCF_004027225.2 of Strigops habroptila. Classification (NCBI taxonomy): domain Eukaryota; kingdom Metazoa; phylum Chordata; class Aves; order Psittaciformes; family Psittacidae; genus Strigops; species Strigops habroptila. The sequence goes on from NC_044301.2 coordinate 17,509,815, forward strand.
CTCATACTCTTGTGGGTGTGATGAGCCAGGCCATCTGATCCACACAGTCCAGTAAACCCGGTTGTCCCTCTCCTCCACCTGGCTGGAGGCAGGGCCCCTCCAATACTGGTCATAGTATTCTTCACTTAATTCTTGTAAAAGGGGATTAGAATTCCTTTCCATAGGATTTGGAGTAAAATCAACTGTTCCACTCTGTCTGGGAAAATGCCTACCAGAGATTGGAGCAGCAACTTTCCTGGAAGGATCCCGATTTATGGTTGTTTTTCCTTGCAATTCATGTATCCGTACCTGGAGCATTGAGGTAGGTTTTCCATCCCACTTCCTCATGTCTTCTCCATGGTCCTGCAGGTAAAACCACAGGGTACCCCTGGTATGTACCTTCTATATCTTCTCTCTTGAGTGGAAGGACACTTACTTTTAATAACTGAGATATGGGTCCATACAAGTGGGGAGCAGGACTTCTCCTTGAACTGCCGGAACTCCCTGGTCAAGTTTTCCACAGCTGAAATGATGGAGGGGGAGATATTGTCTTGATGTGGAGGAGAATAAGAAGAATGTAAAACCTGTGGGTTGAGATAAGAACAGTTTAATAACTAAAATAAAATATAATAATAATAGACATAACTACAAAAATAATCATGATGATAATAATAATAGAGAACAACAAAAAAGGAGAAATAAAAATTCAGAAAACACAAGTGATGCACAATACAATTGCTCACCACCTGCTGACCAATACCCAGCCTGACCTGAGCAGCAATCTGGGCCTTCCAGGTAACTCCCCCCAGTTTCTATACTGGGCATGACATGTTGTTGTATGGAATACCCCTTTGGCTACTTTGGGTCAGGTGTCCCGTCTCTGCTCCCTCCCGGCTTCTCGTGCCCCTCCTCACTGGAAGAGCATGAGAGACTAAAAAGTCCCTTACTTAGGGTAAGCACTACTTGGCAACAGCTAAAACATCAGTGTCTTATCAATCAGCATTATTCTCATGTTAAATCCAAAACACAGAACTCTACCAGCTACTAGGAAGAAAATTAACTCTATCCCAGCTGAAACCAGGGCACATGTAATTTGTTTATTGGTAGCATGAAAAATAAGGGCTGAACAAGTTATCAAGCATTAGTTTTTGTAGACTTTTACTAGTTTGTTTTGCAAGGTTTTGCATGCATGTTTAATTTATGTAGAAGTATAAAAAGATGAAGTATTTTTTTCTCAGCTATTACAGGCATTTTATGTTTTTTCTGAAAAGAACGCGTACTGAAGTTTCTCTGGAGACTCATGAGATTTTGATATCTTAAATTCTACTTATAATTGCATATCTGATTGATAGACTATTATGAAGGTCAAAGTATTCTTTTATATTGACACAATAGTTTAAATACAGGATTTTTATTAATGGAATTTTTCTGATGAACCAGTGTCAATTACTAGAGTATTTAAAAGACTGAGACTTAATTTTTTAGTCTTTCTGATGAGCCTAAGAAAAGGGATTTACAGATTCTTTCTGAAGTGAATGGATATATTTTAATGGTATAGTTTATTGAGCTAATCTAAAATTATTCTAATGTTTAAATGATGATGTGACATTATAAAATAATTTCTCAATCAATTTTGGAGATGTCTGAATCTGTCAGATGTAAGCCTTTTTGCTAAGTAAGGCTTTGCTTAATTTTTGTTAGTATAGACTTGTCATGTACTTCATTATGTATAACTGTAGTGTCAAACCACTTAATTCCAGCTACAAAGTAGCATTTGGTAGCTTGGCTATTAGAGCATGATCTGAAAATGAGTTTTTATCACTTTTCTATGCATGGACATAGGCTACCTCTATTTTTAGGTTCTATTTATTATGTCCGACTCCAAAAGTCTTAGTAATTTGATCTTTCTGTAACAGTTAGCCCTGTAATGATTCACATTTTTAATTCTATATTGTCAGAGAACTAGTGTAGGTGAACCATTTAAAACATGGCTGTCATGAGCCAACAGTAAAGACGTGTTAATAGCAGTGCTGATACTATTTAGGGAGTTTAACAAGTTCTTGTTTTCCTATTAGTGTTCAAAATTTTCAGTACTGTATTTTGTCTTTGCTTACTGGCAGTGATCAGAACAAGACTGGGTGAGCATTCCATGTTGAAGTGACCATGCATAGAGCACTCCATGCTGGAATGAAGGATCGACAGTCTTTTTATGGCCGAAGTTCTAGGCTATGTATACTGAAGTAAAGAAGTGTTGTGACACCACGAGGCTGAATATTTAACACTAGCTCTCTCCTGAATTTTCTTGCAAAATCAGTGTGTAATTATAAATAGATGTATTGATAATATGTATACGGCTATTTTATTTGCTTGCTATAGAAGAGGAAGAATGTGTACAACTTTGAATTACCAACAGTGGTTACTGCTTTAATTTTAAGCAACTTGCAGAATTTCACTATCAATGTTCCTAAGATAGTTGTGCAGGTTTTGTATATGTCTAAAAAGCACAAAAGACAAATGCACATATAGCATACTGTATATGCTTTATATGCACAAAAATCTATGTGGTATTTTGGGGGGGAGGGAGTTCAGTAAAGCCTAGGTGACTTATTAGGCTGCATCAAAAGAAGCATGATCAGCAGGTCAAAGGAAGTGATCCTGCCCCTCTACTCTGCTCTTGTGAGACCTCACTTGGAGTATTGTGTACAGTTTTGGTGTCCTCAACATAAGAAGGACATGGAGCTGTTGGAACAATTCCAGAGGAGGCCATGAGGATTAATCGCAGCACATGTTTCACATTCATGAATAACCTGGGCAATAGTGTCCATTGTTAAGTCCACCCCTCCATCATGAGCCCATCTAGATGTTGCGTCTCTGCCTCGATGGCCTTAGGTGTCATGGGCCCACCAGGCTAAAAATAATTCACCCTTATGTTGCCAATCTAAGTCCATCTGAGCCACTTCAATCTTAGCAGCTTTATCCACCTGCTGGTTGTTCTGGTGTTCCTCAGTGGCCCGACTCTTGGGTACATGAGCATCCACATGGCGTACCTTCACCACCAGGTTCTGCACGTGGGCAGTGATATCTTGCCACAGTGCAGCAGCCCAGATGGGTTTACCTCTGTGTTGCCAGTTGCTCTGCTTCCATTGCTGCAACCACCCCCACAGGGCATTTGCCACCATCCATGAGTCAGTATAGAGATAAAGTACTGGCCATTTTTCTCGTTCAGCCATGTCCAAGGCCAGCTGGATGGCTTTCACCTCTGCAAACTGACTTGATTCACCCTCTCCTTCAGCAGTTTCTGCAACTTGTCCCAGGGGACTCCACACAGCTGCCTTCCATCTCCAATGCTTTCCCACAATAGGGCAGGACCCATCAGTAAACAAGGCATATTGCTTTTCACTCTCTGACAGTTCATTATATGGTGGGGCTGAAGCACACATCACCTCCTCCTCTGGTAACATACCAAAATCTTTGCCCTCTGGCCAGTCCATGATGACTTCTAGAATTCCTGGACGACTGGGATTTCCTATTCGACCTTGTTGTGTAATTAGTGCGGCCCACTTCCTCCATGTAGCATCAGTTGCATGATGTGTAGAAGAGACCCTGCCTTTGCACATCCAGCCCAGCACAGGCAACCGGGGTGCCAGGAGGAGCTGTGCTTCAGTGCCAATCGCTTTTGAAGCAGCTCGAACCCCTTCAGAGGCTGCCAGTATCTCTTTTTCGGTGAGAGTGTAGCTTACCTCGGATCCTCTGTATCCCTGACTCCAAAAGCCGTGGGGTCGACCTCGAGTCTCCCCTGGAGCTTTCTGCCAGAGGCTCCAGGTAGGACCATTCTCCACAGCTGTGGTGTAGAGCACATTTTTCACATCTGGCCCTGTCGGGACTGCTCCAAGGGCTACTGCATGAACTATTTCTCGTGTAATTTGTTCAAAGGCTTGTTATGCTCAGGGCCCCATTTGAATCCATTCTTCTTCCAGGTCACGTGATAGAGAGGGCTTACAATCAGACTGTAATTTGGGATGTGCATTCTCCAGAACCCCACAACACCTAAGAAAGCTTGTGTTTCTTTCTTGTTAGTTGGTGGAGACATTGCTGTTATCTTGTTGATCACATCTGTGGGCATCTGGCGACATCTATCTTGCCATTTTATTGCCAAAAATTGAATCTCCTGTGCAGGTCCCTTGACCTTACTCCGTTTTTTGGCAAAACCGGCCTTCAGCAGGATTTGGATTATCTTCCTCCCTTTCTCAGAAACTTCTTCCGCTGTATCACCCCACATGATGATGTCATCAATGTATTGCAGGTGTTCTGGAGCTTGCCCCTGTTCCAGTGCAGTCTGGATCAATCCATGGCAGATGGTAGGGCTGTGTTTCCACCCCTGGGGCATTTGGTTCCAAGTGTACTGGACGCCCCTCCAAGTAAAAGCGAACTGTGGCCTGCATTCTGCTGCCAAAGGGATTGAGGAAAATGCATTGGCAATATCAACTGTGGCATCCCACTTGCCTGCCTTTGACTCCAGTTCATATTGAAGTTCTAGCATGTCCGGTACAGCAGCACTCAATGGTGGTGTGACTTCATTCAGGCCATGATAGTCTACTGTTAGTCTCCACTCTCCATTAGGCTTTTGCATTGGCCATATGGGGCTATTAAAGGGTGAGCGGGTCCTCCTGATCACTCCTTGGCTCTCCAGTCTACGGATCATCTTATGGATGGGAATCAAGGAGTCTTCGTTGGTGCGATATTGCCGCCGGTGCACTGTTGTGGTCGCGATTGGCACTTGTTCTTCGACCTTCAGCAACCCCACAAGAGAAGGATCCTCAGAAAGACCAGGCAAGGTGGACAGCTGCTTAATTTCCTCTGTCTCCAAGGCAGCGATACCAAAAGCCCATCTATACCCTTTTGGGTCTTTGAAGTACCCTCTCCTGAGATAATCTATGCCAAGGATGCATGGAGCACCTGGACCAGTCACAGTGGGGTGCTTTTGCCACTTCCTCCCAGTCAGGCTGATTTCAGCCTCCAGTACAGTCAACTCTTGGGATCCTCCTGTCACTCCAGAAATAGAAATGGGTTCCACCCCTTGATACCTTGATGGCATCAGGGTATGCTGTGCACCGGTATCTACTAGAACCTTATTCTCCTGTGGGACTGATGTGCCAGGCCATCTGATCCACACAGTCCAGTAAACCCGATTGTCCCTCTCCTCCACCTGGATGGAGGCAGGCCCCCTCTAATAGTGATCACAAGATTGTCCACTTATGTCTTGTAGAAAGGGATTAGTATTCCTTATCACAGGAGCTGGAGTAAAATCAGCTCTTCCACTCCATCTGGGAAACTGCTCACCAGAGACTGGAGCAGCAACTTTCCTGGGAGGATCATCCTTGACCATTGTTCTCCTCTTTAATTCATGCACCTGTTCCTCCAGAACTGAGGTAGGTTTTCCATCCCACTTTCTCATGTCTTCTCCGTGATCCTGCAGGGAAAACCATAGGGTGGCCCGTGGCATGTGCCTCCTATATTTTCTCTCTCAAGCTGTAGGGCGCCTTCTGTTAATAGTTGAGACATGGGTTGGTACACGTGGGGAGCTGGATAGATCGGATAAATCATCTCTCAATTGTTTGAACTCCTGGGACAGTTTTTCCACAGCTGAAATGATGGAAGGGGTGAGATTGTCTTCGAACTCTCGGAGTTGATAACTCACTTCATCCACTTTTGGTGGTGCTGCCTCACTCCAGGTCATTGATGCCAATGAGTGGGCATATGATGATGGTGCACTCCATTTCCGCCACATGGGTCATGTACATTCAACTTCATCTGGATCCACGGATGCATTCCCAGCATCTGGCCTATGATAGATCATCTCTAGAATGGCTGATTCCCTCAGGGACTGGATGCCTCTCTCTATCGTGGTCCACTTGGCTGAGCAACTCATAACATTGTCCTTGTAGGGAAAACTTTCCTTCATAGCTGCCAAGAGCCGCCTCCAAAGGCTGAGGGCTCGCTTCTCTCTTGCAATCGCTTTGTCAATTCCTCCTTCCCTAGCAAGTGATCCCAGCTGCTTGGCTTCCCTACCTTCCAGTTCGTGACCGTCGGCCCCATTGTCCCAGCATTGGAGCAACCAGGTGACGATGTGCTCCCCTGAATGATGGGTGAAATCTTTTCACATATTCCGCAGCTCGGTTGAGGTCCGGGTTCGAGAAGTCACCTCTTCTTCTTCCTCCTCTTCCTCTGATTCACGTATTAATAACTCTTGTTCAGATGCTGTCCCCTGTAGTGATTGCATTGGGACTTCATCTTTCTTCACTGCAGGGGGTTGCTCTTTGTGCCTCTCATTTTCTTTTCCCCTTGCTTACAGGCGCAACCGATATTGGCATGGATTGGTCATTTGGTTTAGCTGCAGTGTCTATCATTGTGGTTGGAGTGGCTGCAGTGTCTGCCTCTAGGGTTGGAGTGGCTGCAGTGTCTGTTGCTGGGGTTGGTACAGCTGCTGTGCTTGGGGGTTGAGTAACACCAACAGATGCATTGTCTGTTGCTGTCAGGGTTTGAGTAGCTGCTGTGCTTGTCACTGGGGTTGGTGTAGCTGCTGTACTTGGAGTTGGAGTAGCTGCATCATCTGTTGCTTTGCCATCAGATCCAGAGACATTTTTTTCCCTTTGAAGGTGCTGGATAGTGTTGAGCAGGGCTCTATAGGCATAGGCCAAGCCCCAGCACGTTGCAGCAAGTTGTCCCTCTCTGGTATTGCCAGGACGACAGCACACCTCGTTTAAGTGTTTTACTAGTTTTTCCGAATGTTGCACTTGTTCAGTGGTGAGATTCCAAAGCACTGGAGGGGCCCACTGGTCTAGATACTTGCCCATACTATCCCACACACCCTGCCATTCATGACTGTCCAGCCTCGGGGAAAATCTCTTGGTGGTCCTCCTATATCGTCATCTAACCCTAGACCAGATTTGAACCCGATACTGCTTAACTTTCGAGATCAGATAAAATAGGGTGTTACCAGGGAGGGATGGCCATGGGTAAAACACACTCCGTATGTGTGCCACCATGCTGATCGCCAGCACAATCAGCAGGCAGGTCTCAAGGGTATTCAAAGGTCATCCAAAACCTTCAGTACTCTCAAATGCTGTTGTAAATAGCCTGGTGGGGGAGTGGGGGCGTGTAATGGAATGCCTCCTTCATAGGTTGACGCCCCAAGGAGAAAAAAAAGATATGTAATTGTTAAAAAATTTCATTATATACCTCCCAAAGTATAGAGGTGATGACCACGCTGGGAACGCCAGCCAGACCAGTTTCACGATCAATGATTCTATTGTATTACAAGTTATTACCATGAAGTACAGTGAAACAAGAACCTTAGCCCAGGCTCCCCAGCCGATAAACTCTAAACCAGCAAATACTGTCTGTAAGTAAGGTACGACATGGTGAGACTCTGAGATCAAGTGCAGCAACTCTGAGAGCCAATAAATCAACATTGTGACAAGTGACGATTAATCTGAAACAATGAATGCTTATCACAAATATGATTAGACACACTCTGGTCAGATCTGTCGTTATCTCAACCCTTCGTGCCCCACGTTGGGCGCCACAAAGAACTGTCGTGGTTTAAGCCCAGCTGGTAACTCGGCTCCTGCAGGGATGGGGAGGAGAATCAAAAGAATGTAACTCATGTGGGTTGAGATAAGAACAGTCTAGTAACTGAGGTATAGTACAAAACCACTACTACTACCACTAATAATAATAATGATAAGGGAAATAACAAGGGGAGAGAATACAGTTGCTCACCACCCACCGACCGATACCCAGCCCGACCCGAGCAGTGATCTGGGCCTTCCGGTTAACTCCCCCCGGTTTCTATACTGGGCATGACGTACCATGGTATGGAATACCCCTTTGGCCAGTTTGGGTCGGGTGTCCTCTGTCTGCTTCCTCCTGGCTTCCCCTCCTCCCTGGCAGAGCATGAGACTGAGAAAGTCCTTGGTCAGATTAAACATTACTTAGCAAAACCTAAAAACATCAGGGTTATCAGCGTTGTTCCCAGACTAAAGTCAAAACCACAGCACTGCACCAGATACTAAGAAGGAGAAAAAAATGACTTCTGTAGCTGAACCCAGGACAATGATAAGGGGGCTGGAGCACTTTCCGTATGAAGACAGGCTGAGAAAGTTGGGGCTGTTCAGCCTGGAGAAGAGAAGGCTGCGTGGAGACCTCATAGCAGCCTTCCAGTACCTGAAGGGGGCCTACAAGGATGCTGGAGAGGGACTCTTCATTAGGCACTGTGGTGATAGGATAAGGGGTAATGGGTTCAAACCTTAACAGGGAAGTTCAGGTTAGATATAAGGAAGAAGTTCTTTACTGTGAGGGTGGCGAGGCACTGGAACAGGTTGCCCAATGATGTTGTAAATGCTCCATCCCTGGCGTTGTTCAAGGCCAGGTTGGACGGAGCCTTGGGCGACACAGTCTAGTGTGAGGTGTCCCTGCCCATGGCAGGGGGGTTGGAACTGGATGATCTTAAGGTCCTTTCCAACCCTAATTATTCTATGATTCTATGATTGTATTGGCAGGTTTTGTTTTGCTTTGTATAATCATAGTTCATTACTGCTTGTTTCTATAATGAATCATCTTCTTACATAAAATGTCAATTAATAACTGAGGGCTGTCAATATCATTATGATTTTGCCTTTTCTATTGTCTTACTCTTATGAAGATCGTTGGCTCTGAAGGAGTAAGAGTGTGAAAAGCTTTATTTCTTTTTCAGATATCTTTATATTTCTATTGTATTTTTTAGTTATGTAATATGTGGTACAGAATATTTGTTATTAAACATGATCCAGAAATTTCTAGGAAGATTCTGTATGAGAGGGCAAGAGTGCCTGAAAGCTCTAAGTCATCTGTTCATGGTATATGTGGACTGCTTTCCTGCGTGATATCTGGGGCTCTCCCAAAGCTGTGAGAAGGTACGCTATGCTATTTATTGAAGTAATTTGGACTACATAGGACAACATTCCCAGCCTAGAATGAGAATGAATACATTATTTTCAGATCCCTCATGTGTTTTCCTCATCTTAATAAAGCCATGCTATGAGGTTTGTGTAGAAAATGAGTTGCACTGATACTTGCCTCTTCATCAAAAGACCATCAGAATAACAATGATTGTCTTATCAGAAAGTTCCCTCTAGTTGCTGTGAGAATTTAAATGTCAGATATTTGCCTGCCTTTGATTCTGGAGATGCTCATTAAGAGAGTGTCATGGTTTAAGCCCAGCCGGTAACTCGGAACCACACAGCCACTTGCTCACTCCCCCCCTTCTTCCTTCCCCCACTTCCAGAGGGATGGGAAGGAGAATCAAAAGAATGTAACTCCCACGGGTTGAGATAAGAGCAGTCCAGTAACTAAGGTATAATACAAAACCACTACTGCTACCACCAATAATAATAATGATAAGGGAAATAACAAGGGGAGAGGATACAATTGCCCACCACCCACTGACTGATACCCAGCCCGACCCGAGCAGCGATCTTGGCCTTCCAGGTAACTCCCCTCTTTTTATATACTGGGCATGACATGCTGTGGTATGGAATACCACTTTGGCCAGTTTGGGTCAGGTGTCCTGTCTCTGCTTCCTCCCGGCTTCCCCTCCTCCCTGGCAGAGCATGAGACTGAAAAAGACCTTGGTCAGAGTAAACATTACTTAGCAAGAACTAAAAACATCAGTGTTATCAGCATTGTTCCCAGGCTGAAAGTCAAAAACACAGCACTGCACCAGCCACTAAGGAGGAGAAAAAAATGACTGCTGTAGCTGAACCCAGGACAGAGAGGACTCTGGCAGAATGGTACTGACTTTGAGGTCTTTTATACATGTCCTATAGTTGGAAACTTCAGAGATTACTGGGTGTTTCACTGACCTATGTATCTCAATAAAAAAGTTTCTGATTATTTTTATTTCCCAAAAGGAAACTGAAAGTCTTATTTGAAATAGTATGGTAGGTGCCTGAAAATAAATAAAAGATAGTAACTTAATGAAGATTTGGTGAATGATTAAATGTGATCTACACAATGTTGAAACATGCAAGCAGATTTCATGCTCCATAACTCTTTTTTTTTGACTTTTTCTAATGGTGCGCATGGAATATGCCTTATTAAAGTTATTCTATTAATTTGAATATGTAGAAAAGTGCCTATGTGTTAGTGCTAGTAAAGCAAATAAGATGAAAATTTGTACATGTTTACTATATCACTAGTTTAACTCCTTATTTACCATTTCTTGTAATTGTTGAACACAGGCAAGTAACTGTTTATTAATTTAATTGGATGGCTTTATTTTACAAAGGTATGGGAAGTTTACAAAGCAGTATATAAATCTTTTGTCATTAGTTCCATACGCACTAAATGTGATGTACTTTTGCAATTTATTCTGCAAATAAAATTAAACTATAGATACTGTTTGTAAAGAATATTTTACATTTAAATAAAGGCACTGGTACTTCACTATAGCTAACCCTGCCCAATCGGAGTTGTAAAAGGCTTAAAGAATACAGAAGGAGTTGCAAGATTGAGAAATAGGTATTAATTGACCTCTTTAAAAATAAATTTAATAAGGCAACTCTCTATCAGCCTCTTAGATTGTCCACATGCAAGTAGCCATTAGGCCTTTTCTTCCAAAAATTATCTTCCTTTTATAGTTTTATAAAATTTCCCCTGTCCCTTGAGTCCACCGGTCTTTTCAGTCACTGCCACATACCTATGCACTCTGAGTTCTCTTCTTCCTATTAATGGATCTGTAGTATTTGTACAGCTGTGGTCTTTGCAGAAGCAGCCTGTGACTCTAGAATGGCTGTTTTGATAACCAATTTGAAGGGCTGAGAACACAGCTATCTATATCTTCTCCATGAGATAGTGTTCTCTGAATATCTGAGTCTGGAGAATTTGGATGTTACTGAACTAGATCTGAAGGAAATTACTTGGTAGGACTTGTACTGGGAATGAGGATGACAGATGGTCATTGTTGTCCTCTCTGAGAACCTGAACATCTTATTTTGACAAATTTATCTGTGAAAAATGTGATGCACTTCAGAAAAAAAACCCAACACAAAACCTTTTACTTAATTGGGCTGAGCTGGCTCTGGCTTACCTGAAATTGTGCAGATTCTCTTTAAACTAATCAGACTGTACACCTGTATTTTTGTGAAGTTGTACAGATAACGCTGTATTTGAATTACCAGTATTCATATGCAGATTCAAAACATGAATCATATTTTTGAGTACCTTGAGTGTATAGTGAACTGTTTGTTCTTTAATAGCTTTAATTTTTTTTTTTTTTTATGGCTCAATATCCAACTGGAGACGGGTAATGAGTGGTGTCCCTCAGGGGTCAAAATCTTCATCAGTGACATGGACAGTGGGATTGATGCACCCTCAGCAAGTTCGCTGACGATGCCAAGCTGTGTGGTTCGGTTGACACGCTGGAGGGAAGGGATGCCATCCAGAGGGACCTTGACACGCTTGAGAGGTGGGCAAATGCCAACCTTACGAAGTTCAACCAAGCCAAGTGCAAAATACTACACCTGGGTCAGGGCAATCCCAGGCACAGCTACGGGTTGGGCAGAGAAGAGATTCAGAGCAGCCCTGAGGAGAAGGACTTGGGGGTGTTGGTTGATGAGAAGCTTAACAAACATGAGCTGCTTCAGTGTGCGCTCGCAGCCCAGAAAGTCAACCATATCCTAGGCTGCATCAAAAGAAGCGTGACCAGCAGGTTGAAAGAGGTGATCCTGCCCCTCTACTCTGCTCTTGTGAGACCTCACTTGGAATACTGTATACAGTTTTGGTGTCCTCAACATAAGAAGGACATGGAGCTGTTGGAGCAAGTCCAGAGGAGGGCCACGAGGATGATAAGGGGGCTGGAGCACCTCCCGTATGAAGACAGGCTGAGAAAGTTGGGGCTGTTCAGCCTGGAGAAGAGAAGGCTGCATGGTGACCTCATAGCAGCCTTCCAGTACCTGAAGGGGGCCTACAAGGATGCTGGGGAGGGACTCTTTGTTAGGGACTGTAGAGACAGGACAAGGGGTAATGGCTTCAAACTTAAACAGAGGAAGTTCAGGTTGGACTTAAGGAAGAAGTTCTTTACTGTGAGGGTGGTGAGGCACTGGAACAGGCTGCCCAGTGAAGCTGTGAATGCTCCATCCCTGGCAGTGTTCAAGGCCTTGGGTGACATGGTTTAGTGTGAGGCATCCCTGCCCATGGCAAGGGGGGTTGGAACTAGATGATCTTAAGGTCCTTTCCAACCCTAACCATTTTACGATTCTATGATTCTGTGATTTACGATCCTAATGATAAGTTTTTAAAAATTAGAAGTTGGCTTTTCCGTGTTACAATCACAAATTTTAAACCAGTATTTAAAAGTGTAAAGTATTAAAAATTATGAAGAAAAATCCTGCTTTGTAGTTATTTTTAACTTTCTGTGCTTTGGTTAAACTTATTGAAAACATTTTAACTTTTAACCAACTTTTAGATTGTGTATGAAGTTATATACAATACTATAACATATGAAAAACATTTAACAGGAAAGCAGTTTGTATTACTGAGGTTATAGAGGTGAACTTGAATGCCACATTAGTTTATATATTAAAAAGCTCATTTTGTGCAAGCATATCAGAGGCATGTTAAAAGATGTTATTGTACAGTATATACTTATTATAGAGCACTTCCAAAGTTGTATTTAATTTCCATGGGAAGAATTGAGATCCAGGACTGAGGAGTGTCAGAAGATAAACTTGTTTTTGTTCTAAAGTATGAAGAATTTCTAAGAACTGAGATGATCTTCTGTAGATCAAGCATTTTTAATAGCAGGAATAGCTGGTGCCTAATGGATCAATAACAATCCTACCTTTATTTGTTATGCAGGGATTTCTGTTTTTTATGTAGTAATTGATAAAGTTGTAGAAACCTTACAAGTATGCAAGACTGGAGGAAGAGCTTGAAATTATAGAAGTCATTACTGGCACAGAAAGAAAATTTATCTTAAGCTCAGCTGCATTGGGCCTCAGGTATTATATGCAACAAATGCAGAGTTCTTAGACAAGCATTGCCTTGAAGAATGCAGCTATTTTAGATGGCAAAAAGAAATCCTCCCAGAATAAAATAAAAAGAATGCAGTCACATTATTTTTCCCTGTTGTGTTTTAAGCCCAGCTGGCAACTCAGTACCATGCAGCTACTCATTCACTCACACACACACACGTACACACACACCTGGTGGGACGGGGAGGAGAATCAGAAAAAAAGGTAAAACCCATGGTTTAAGAACAGTTTAATAATTGAAATAACATAAAATATTATAATAATAATATTAAAAGGTGTCATGGTTTAAACCCAGCCGGTAACTCAGTACCACACAGCTGTTCGCTCACACACACACACCCTTCCCCTCTCCATGCAGGATGGGGAGGAGAATCGAATGAATGTAACTAACTCCCACAGGTTGAGATAAGAATAGTTTAATAACTAAAGTATAATATAATAATAATAACAATAACAATAATAATAATGATGGAAATAACAAAGGAAGAGAATATAAATCTAAAAGGGGAAAGGAAAAATCCAATAAACACAAGTGATGCACAATGCAATTGCTCACCACCCTCTGACCAATACCCAGCCCAACCTGAGCAGCAATCAGGCCCTTTCAGCTAACTCCACCCAGTTTCTATCCTGAGCATGACATTCTATGGTATGGAAAACCCTTTGGGCTAGTTTGAGTCAGGTGTCCTGGCTCTGCTCCCTCCCAGCTTCTTGTGCCCCTCCTCCACTGGCAAGGCATGAGAGACTGAAAAGTCCTTGATCAGGGTAAGCATTACATAGCAACAACTAAAAACATCAGTGTGTTATCAGCATTGTTCTGAGACTAAAGCCAAAACACAGCACTGCACCAGCTACTAAGAAGAAAATTTACTCTGTCCCAGCCAAAACCAGGACAGTCCCATAAGTTATGCTCGTGTTTTAAAAAAAATGTACTTTGCAACAAGGAGAGGTTGAGCATTTCTGGAGCTGTCTGTATAACTACAAAACAAGAAAAAAAGGTCAGCAGAGTTGCTACCCTGGATTTCAAGAGAGCAAACTTTAAGCTATTCAGGGAGCGATTTAGCAGAGTACTCTGGGAATCTGCTTTTGAGAGTTTAGGAGTCCATGAGCACTGGTCGGTTTTGAAGAACCACCTTTTAGAAGCACAGGACCAGGCAATTCCACTGTGTTGAAAGTCAAGCAAGCAGGGCAGAAGACCAGCTGGGCTCAACAGGGAACTTCTGTTGGAACTCAAGAGGAAAAAGAAATTGTACCATCTCTGGAAGCAAAGTTAGGCTTTGCAGGAAGATTACAGATACATAGTTCATATATGCAGGGAGAAGACACAAAAGGCCAAAGCTCAATTAGAGTTGAAACTTGACAGTGTTGTGTCAGACAACAAGAAGGGCTTGTTTTAAGTCTGTTAATAGCAAGAGGATGTCTAAAGAAAACATTGGACTGATACTTAAGATGGTCACCTGACTAGTAAGGATGACGAAAAAGTGGAGGCATTCAATGCTTTTTTGCCATAGTCATTAATAATAATGATAGACCTTGGGCTGTCCAGTCCCCTGAGTCAGAGGACCACAAGTGTGGGAACAGCGACTTTCCCTTTCTGACACTGAAATTGTAAGGGACCAGCTGTATCAGCTGAATGTTCACAAGTCCATGGGGCCTGATGCGATTCATCCTAGAGTACTGAAGGAGTTAGCAGATGTTATGGCAGGACCCCTCTCAATCATCTACTGTCGTGGTTTGAGCCCAGCAGGTAACTCAGAACCACACAGCCGCTCGCTCACTCCCCCCCTTCCTCCCCCCGCTCCCGGAGGGATGGGGAGGAGAATCGGAAGAATGTAACTCCCACGGGTTGAGATAAGAACAGTCCCGCAACTAAGGTATAATACAAAACCACTACTGCTACCACCAATGATAATAATGATTAGTGAAATAACAAGGGGAGAGGATACAATCGCTCACCACCCGCCGACCGATACCGAGCCCGACCCGAGCAGTGATCTGGGCCTTCCAGGTAACTCCCCCCGGTTTATATACTGGGCATGACGTGCTGTGGTATGGAATACCCCTTTGGCCAGTTTGGGTCAGGTGTCCTGTCTCTGCTTCCTCCCGGCTTCCCCTCCTCCCTGGCAGAGCATGAGACTGAGAAAGTCCTTGGTTGGAATAAACATTACTTAGCAACAACTAAAAACATCAGTGTTATCAGCGTTGTTCCCAGGCTGAAAGTTAAAAAACACAGCACTGCACCAGCTACTAAGAAGGAGAAAAATGACTGCTATAGCTGAACCCAGGACACCAGTTCTGTTCAATATATTCTTCCATTATCTGGATGCAGAAGTCAAATGCCCCATTAGCAAGTTTGCTGATTATACTAAACTGGGAGGTGCTGTTGACTCTCTTGAGGGATGAGAGACCTTGCAGAGGGATCTAGATAGACTGGAGCATTAGGCAATGATTAATGGGATGAAATTTAACAAAAACAAGTGCTGGATTCTGTACCTGGGATGTTGACGTGGCTTAAGCCCAGCCAGTAACTCAGAACCATGCAGCCGCTTGCTCACTCCCCACCTTCTTTCCTGCCCGCTCCTGGAGGGATGGGGAGGAGAATCGAAAGAATGTAACTCCGACAGGTTGAGATAAGAACAGTCCAGTAACTAAGGTATAATACGAAACTACTACTGCTACCACCAATAGTAATAACGATAAGGGAAATAACAAGGGGAGAGAATATAAAACTAAAAGGAGAAAAGAAAAAGAAACAATAAACACAAGTGATGCCCAATACAATTGCTCACCACCTGCTGACCAATACCTGGCCTGACCCGAGCAGCGATCTGGGCCTTCCAGGTAACTCCCCCCACTTTATATACTGGGCATGATGTGCTGCGGTATGGAATACCCCTTTGGCTAGTTTGGGTCAGGTGTCCTGTCTCTGCTTCCTCCCAGCTTCCCGTGCCCCTCCTGGGTCAGAGTAAACATTACTTAGCAGAAACTAAAAACATCGGTGTGTTATCGGCATTGTTCTCAGACTAAAGTCGAAAACACAGCACTGCGCCAGCTACTAAGGAGAAAAATGACTGCTACAGCTGAACCCAGGACACTTCCTCAGGGGGGCAGTGGAGAGGGAGGTGCTCGTCTCCTCTCTCTGGTGACCAGTGATAGGACTCGAGGAAATGGAATGAAGTTGTGTCGGGGAAGTTCAGATTGGACCTTAGGAAAAGGTTCTTCACTGAGAGGGTGGTCAGTCACTGGAACAGGCTTCCCGGGGAAGTGGTCACAGCACCAAGCCTGTCAGAGTTCAAGGAACGCCTGGATGATGCTCTTTTAGTCATATGGTTTAGTGTTAGGTAGTCCTGCAAGGAGGAGGGAGTTGGAATTGATGATCCTTATGGGTCTCTTCCAGGTTAAGATATTCTATGATTCTAAGTAATAGCTATATCTAGGCAGGGAGTTTAGGACCTGGCAGGTCAAAATTGTATGTACCTGGTTATAACTATAAAAAGAAAAAATTAAACTATTTTATAGCCTATAATATATATAGCTACCAGGAACATACATACCTATAAAACCAGTATAAAATCACATTGTTGAATAACAGTATTCAATTTGCCATCATAATCCAAACTGAGTGAAAAATATTTTTTACACTATTTCTGGAAGAATATTTTTTTTTAGTCATGTAATATAAAAGTATATTAACAGTAGTAATACTGATAATAGATATATTTTTTTAAGTCATTGCAAATACACCACTGAGAAATCTCCTCCCACCACTGGAGAAGAATGGAATATAATAAAATTATCGCAACATGTCCAATATTGGAATTGACATGATGGGGAATATCAGACATATAATATATTAATACCATATTAATCTTTTGCATGGTTTGTTGCATCTGATCATCCATAGTTGGGATTCAAAAGGCTGCTATGTCTGTCTCACTTCTGTTGGTGAATATGCATCATAGACTAAAAATCCAGGCCAAAGAGAGGACTGTATAGCAAAATAATAGATTGTACAAAGGCCAAACATTTTCACTAGTATCTCATATTTATAAAATTTTCTTCTAGCAATCAGCAAGCATTTTAAGCTGGAGAGAAGCCCATGATAATTGCTTCACTGTTTTAAGAGCAAGAACTTTTAAGGTCATGTGTTCTGGAGATGCAGATATTAAAACAAGAACCTTTATGAAACAATACATCTTTACAAGGTGAAAGGTTGCATTGGTCTCACACAATTCTTTAGAGATTCAGAGAAGATAATTTCACTACATGAGATGAGATAATATTTAAATTTAAGACGACTTCCCCACTAAGATGAGTGTTATTACCCAGACTGGGTACCTCAGGTGGGTGGTCGTAGTGGTTTGGTAATTCCCTTGGGATAAATTGAGGTGAAATGACACCAAATGATCAGTTAAACATTTTATTTATGGTAGAAGCAACTTGAACTTGGAAAGTACAGGCAGCTAGGGTTCTATTGAAACATTTATAAGAATAAAAGGAAAGAGAGGGGGAGAGCATGCACTGCCCTGCACCTGAACTCTAACTCACTGTGTTATAAGGATGGTTATTTTGTCTTGGAGAGAAGAGGACCTTCATGACTTCAAACATGGGCATTAGATCAAGTTGTGCCCTGGCAGTCAAGAGGCATCAAACACAGCATAATCAGCTGCTCAAAAGAGGTGATTATCCTGCTGTATTTGGCACTGGTGTGGTCTCACCTTGATTGATTACTGTGTGAAGTTCTGGGCCCCACAATTTAAGAAGGATGTGAAGGTACTTGAATGCGCTCAAAGGAGGGCAACAAAGCTGGTGAAAGGGCTGAAAGGCATGTCCTATGAGTAGCCTCTAAAGACTCTGGGTTTGTCTAGTTTGGAGAAAAGGAGGCTGTAGAGTGACCTCATTACTCTCTACAGCTTCCTGAGGAGGGGAAATGGAGAGGGAGGTGCTGATCTCTTCTCCCTGGTATATAGTGATAAGACACATGGGAATGGTTCAAAGCTGTGCCAGAGGAGGTTCAGCCTTGACATTAGGAAGCATTTCTTTACAAAGAGAGTGGTCAAACACTGGACACCAGGGACATGGTTGATGCCCCACGCCTGTCAGTGTTTAAGAGGCATTTGGACAATGCTGTATGGAGACCCCTACGACAAGTTGCCAAAACTGCTGAAGGAGAGGGTGAAGTGAATCAGTTTGCAGAGCTGAAAGCCATCCAGCTGGCCTTGGACATTGCTGAACGAGAAAAATGGCCAGTACTTTATCTCTATACTGACTCATGGATGGTGGCAAATGCCCCATGGGGGTGGTTGCAGCAACGGAAGCAGAGCAACTGGCAACACAGAGGTAAACCTGTCTGGGCTGCTGCATTGTGGCATGTGCCCTGTGAGCTGAGCATTCTTTGTAAAAACAGAGCTTTGTGCTCCACTTACAGGGAAAAGAGAATGTCCAGACTTTACAATCAGAACAACCTGTGATGGTCAATCTACCATCTATAGGTACCGTGCCTATGACTTTAACTAAACCTCGTGGCCCAATTGCCAGGGAAGCTACCAATGGCAGTGGTGCAAAACAGAATTAATTCACGATGGATTTTTCCTCCTTTTTAACAGTGTAACCTGTTCAGGCTCTCCCCACTGAAACAAGTCTCTATTTTTTTTTCTTATAGCACACCGCAGGATGTCAAATGGAAATGCTGTGTTCATATTATCATAAATAGAGAACAACAACAAGTGATGTAAAAAATTAGAACACCCACTGCAGTCTTCTCTATTAGCAAGTAGTTCTTATCTGATATACTGCCCCAGTGGGAAAGAATGAATGAAAGGGACCGCCAATTGATTGTGGATGCACTTGGTGCAGCCCAAAATAATGTTTCTCTAGCTCTTATTGTATCCAAGCCCAATTGTGGATGCAATCTATGGTAGCAGCAATTACAAGAGAAAGCAGAGATAGCACCTTACCCACTGAAATTCGAAAGGTAATTTGGGATAATGCAACTAAATTTGAAAAAGAATTCAAATTCTGGTGGTATTTAGTCAATTTTACTTATGACCCCATGAACTGTAAGGCCACAGCTTTTGTCTTAACCATATGTAATGCTTTGGTATACAACATATACCCAGTCATTGCACTAGGATTAAATCAAAATAGAGCTATACTCTATCCATTAGAACATGTATAGAGAACATTAGAGTATGTGCCTTGTACGGGAACAACAAGGATTTATTTGTGAGAGTAACACCATCAAAGCCCAAGACATTTGTCTTGACACTGAACAAAATGTCTGTCATTTTGAAATATATCCCAATGAAACCCCTGAAACCATATTTGTATATATTGGAAAAGGATGTGTTTGTATGAGTACCCTTTGTGATTTTATATTTGTAGATAACATTACTGTAGATACAAGCAATCACTTAAATATTTGTGTTTGTAACTTTACTAAAATTATGGGATGTGACTTTAATTATTCAGCCCCTGTTATGTCTTATCAGTTATTGCAATCTAATTATACATTGAGTCAAGATTTATTGCGTACCTGCGTCAGAATGAATCTTACATTGGTAAAGAAATTACTGCAACACGAAGTCCTGTGTCGATCACTAGAACTCATCCAAAACAATGGACACAAAACTCTAATCACCCTTCATCATGATAAACCATGTCTTGGAAAGAGTGAAGAAGGATGGAGAACACCATTGATGGGAAACTCTTCTTGGATGGTCACCAACAGCAACAAGAGTTTTTAATTTCATGTTTCACCCAGTCATGATTTTACTAACTCTAATTTTAATATGTCTATTGCTTATAATTATATCGTATATGAAGGTTTGGTACAAGACAAAACAAATAACCCAACTTCAACCACCCAAAACATACAAATTAATGCAAAACAAATAGCAGAGCTTCACTATCTACTTACCATGGATCTGTAAGCGCACAAATATCAACATACTATTTATGGCACAGAGGCATAACAGACTTTGTTAAATTGCTGTTTTATATCAAGAAACTTATTGCTATTTCTCTCTTACAAGTGAAGTGTGTCACTCCATCTGTGATGCGCAACCACATCCCATGTGCATTGAGATGATGCTAACAAAAGCAGACATAATAAATGATGAACATGACAACATGAAGCTACAGAACACCCACACTGGTGAGGAGCAGAAGCAGAGTGTAAACAGGTTAGATTTCAGAATATGAAATTATCATGCAAGATATATAAGCAACCTTGATCAATTCAGATAACCAAGTTGAAAGCTGTTAAAACTGTTCCAACATTACTAATGGTTGTCTTGACACAGGAGAGCTAGATTAGTCAATGAAGAACCATATGGCAACCATATTCTAGAATTTCCAAGTTTTATTAATAAAAAGTTTAAGATTTCTTCAGTTTTGATTGCTTAGCTATATTTGAGTGATGTGGAAAGTTATAGGAAAGTCTTTTTCATTTGTTTGGTTTTATTTCTTCATTTGGAAAGAGAACTAAGTTGATTCCATAAATTTAATTCTGGGATACCCATCTTTTGTAATGTCTTTCAGTGATGCTGAAAATCATTGCTATTTTGGGGTATAATTTTGTGGAATAATTACTGAACATTATTTAGAAATTAAACTTATATTTAAAAATGAAGCATTGTTCACACATAAAGGAAAAACGGACTTTCAGGGTACGATGCAGCTGAACCTGGTATGCCAGGAATTCACTCTGCAGCGGTTCCTGTGGCAACATTGCTTGATGGAGGATGGAGCGGAGTGGAGATTCTGCGGCCAAGCTCTGTCCCAACACCAGCAGAGATGGGAACTAGGGGGTACTTAAAACTGATAAGCTGCATACTTGCTACTTGCCAACAGTCTGTCATCTTTTGACAAAATGCTGTTCTTTGTGGAAACTTTGCTTCATTATAATGCATTTTAATACAAAAACACACCTCCATCTCCAATGCTACCCACCTCCAAAGTAAGACCACCCCTCTTTGAGCATGCTCTTTGAATTTCTTGTGGTATATACCTTTAAAAGCGAAGCGAGAGAATTTTACACCAATAACAATAAAGGTATGTATGACTAGAGTCACTCAAGCTCCACCTTGAAGGTATAAAAATGGCCCAAGAAAGGGGGAATGTTAGGGAAGACATCATTGTGGACGAGTCGAGGAAGATTCCATCAGCAGATTACCCTTGACTCCTGGGACTGGTCAACGGGCTGGACCTTTCTTCCCCCCATAGGGACGCCTTTGGGTAAGACTTGCACTGTATCCAGTGCTTCCCTGGGAAAATTAGGAATCTCTATATAGAGTTACTTTCTACTTTTATATTTTAAAGCCAGGCTGTATTATTCATAACTTTGTTGCATGTTTGTATACCCTATTATTTGCACGTGCTTTTACAGACAGTGAATTTATCACTGGCAATCCATAAGAACCTGTATCTGTTGCTTCAATAAACTGCATTAAGTAGCTAATCATAATAATTTTCTCATTGAACGTGACCAGATCCTTCAGTGTGGCCATGTTAGTTCATGAGCACGATTAGACTGAAGGTGCAGTGTGCTATTAGCGTATCCAGAATTGTGATCATTCAATATACCGAATGCAACCAGACTGATAGTGGTAAATTGGGCATCACTCAGAATCTAAGCCTAGCCGCACCCAGCCCCTCTAATATCTGAGGACCAGCTGGAACGCAGGGGGGTTTATTTTCTGCCAAATTGTCTTACCTTTTAACGCAACAGAGGGTTCCTTGACTTTCTGCAGTTCACAGGGCCCCAATATTTTCAAACTATCTTCTGGAAAGAAAAGTGCCTTCTTGCTTGAAAGGCAAGTGTTAAGAATTCTTTCTTGACTGTAAATATGATCACATCAATTATGCTGGTTTTTTTTTTCCTTTGACATCTGACATTAGGATAGTCCTATGCAACAGAATTTTCTACAGATCAGTCTTTATCCCTTGGTAACATTCTGATTCTCAGACTAGATTCTATAAGCAATGCACAACATATTTTAAAATCCTTACCAGGTTTTTAATTTCTGAGTGGAATGAACTTTTGGATTACTATGGGCAATTCAGTAATCTTGTGAAGTTAAGAGTTATTGATAGGGACATACCTCTAAAGTAACGCTGTCCTTAAGTTAAAACAGATGCATAGTAGGGTTTCATATTTCCACAAAAGACTGAATCCTATGTGGTAATGAGCAGTGAACCAAGCATACTGCATCTAAACTGCTATTTTTACTAAATTAATCTCACGAATAGACTGTGGTATCAGTAGTCAGTATTGCTATGGCCATTTAATTGATAAACATTACAATACATCATCAACCAATAGGTAGGTTAAATATTATTTATTAGGGATATTTTTTTCCAGAAGAATGCTTGGATAACTTCTGCACAAGACCGGATGATACTTCAGACCTGACATTAATTACTTGATAAATTAGTGGTGGAGAAGCTTTTTGATGGGAAAGTCAAGAAAGGTGATCGACCTAACTATAGACTGGTTAATTTTACATCAATCCTTAACAAAACAGTATAAAGGTCACACAAAATTCAGTCAAAGAAGAACTAAAGAACAGAAATATAATTGATGCACAATTTCATTCCAGAGACTAGCTTGATAAAAGCAACTGCTTATATACAGTATGCTTGGGATTTCTGTAATTTATTTCACTTATCACTGAGTATTCTGATTTTTAAAATGTATAATTTAAATGTTAACAGATTGCAAACTTAAATGAGGTAAAAATAATCCAATAATTCTTCTCACAGTCATAGACAAGACACTGAACTAGACACACTTCTGGTCTAGAGAGCCTCAACCATCAGTTCATTCAAAACAGTTAATTCCACGGATTTGAATGTTAGTCCCCAAAGTATTGACTATTTTCACCCATGTGTTGAAATAAGACCTTTAGAGAGAAAAAGTAAAGATGAAATGAAAACTAGAGGAATGGTTTAAATGAAAACTAGAGGAATGGTTTTAATGTTAAGTAGAAGACAGATAGATTAGTTTATATGAATTTATCTGAGTTTATCCAGGTCGAACCAGAATAATAATCTATTGGAGGGACAACACAGCAGGGCACGAGCAATCCAGGAATGCAGTGATGATAACTTCTTTCTCCAAGCTATAGAGAAACCAAAGAGGAGAGAGGCTATGTCGGATGTTGCCCTCAACAACAGGGTGGGGATGGTGGGCAATGTGAAGGAGGGCAGCCTTGGCTGCAGTGACCAAAAAATGGTGGAGTTTGAGATCATAGAATCATAGAATAGTTAGGGTTGGAAAGGACCTTAAGATCATCTAGTTCCAACCCCCCTGCCATGGGCAGGGACACCTTGCACTAGATCATGTCGCCCAAGGCTCTGTCCAACCTGGCCTTGAACACTGTCAGGGATGGAGCATTTACCTCTTCTCTGGGCAACCTGTTCCAGTGCCTCACCACCCTCACAGTAAAGAACTTCTTCCTTATAACTAATATATCTAGATATATCTAGATATCTAGATCATTAGGGTGGCGAGGAGAGTGCAGCGAGCTTGCTACCCTTGATTTTAGGACAGCAGACATTAGCCTACTGAGGGATCTGATTGGTAGAGTACCATGGGATAAAGCCCTGGAAGGAAGAGGGGCCCAAGAAAGCTGGATAATATTCAAGGATAACCTCCTCCATGCTCAGGGGTGATGCATCCTGACAAAGAGGATGTCAGGCAAGAATGCCAGGAGGCCCATGTGGATGAACAAGGAGCTCCTGAACAAACTCCAGCATAAAAAGGCCTACAGAGGGTGGAAGCAAGGATGGGTAGCCTGGGAGGATGTCGTGGTTTAAGCCCAGCCGGTAATGCAGAACCATGCAGCCATTCGCTCACTCCCCCCCCTCTTCCTCCCCCTGCTCCCGGAGGGATAGGGAGGAGAATCGAAAGAATGTAACTCCCACCAGTTGAGATAAGAGCAGTCCAGTAACTAACGTATAATACAAAACCACTACTACTACCACTAATAATAATAATGATAAGGGAAATAACAAGGGGAGAGAATACAATTGCTCACCACCCGCTGACCGATACCCAGCCCGACCCGAGCAGCGATCTGGGCCTTCTGGGTAACTCCCCCCAGTTTATATACTGGGCATGATGTGCTGTGGGATGGAATACCCCTTTGGCTACTTTGGGTCAGGTGTCCTGTCTCTGCTTCCTCCCGGCTTCCCCTCCTCCCTGGCAGAGCATGAGACTGAGAAAGTCCTTGATCAGAATAAACATTACTTAGCAAGAACTAAAAACATTGGTGTTATCAGCGTCGTTCCCAGGCTGAAAGTCAAAACCACAGCACTGCACCAGCTACTAAGAAGGAGAAAAAATGACTGCTATAGCTGAACCCAGGACAGAGGAATATAGAGAAATAGTCAGAGCAGCCAGGGATCCAGTTAGGAAAGCTAAAGCCTTGTATCCTGGGATGGTGTAATGGATGGGAATCTAGCTGAGAGTTGATTCCCTCTCATGACTGAGAACCATAACAAAGGATGTTGTTTGCCACAGTGTATTCGGTAGAGTATGCATGTGCATGTTCATCGTGACTGTTTGTCAGAAAGAGACAGGAAAACATAGGTGTGCAGCTATTCTATGACCTTCATACTTGGCCGCACTGGGGCGCCTGGCCAATGCTCTCAGAGTGGACAACGGTGAGATCATGAGAAACTGCATGGTCCCACAAGTAAACGATTAGGGATCTGGCATAAAGCCGGTTGTTTCGATAAGGGTATAAAAGCAGGACCCTCTTGTGGCCATGAGAGAAGCCTCACCTATGGGTGGATGCACCACGTAGGAATTTTCCCAATTACCTGAGACTCCTGGCATCGGCTGCAACAGGGCTTCCCAGCTGGAAGTGTGGGCCTGGATGATGATTCGGTGGTAATTAGCAATCTATTTCTTCTTAATGTCTGTTCTCTCTATACACTAATGATTTAGTGCATCGCTACCTTTCTTCAGTACTTTACTCATATCTCTGATTTGCTTTATTGTACTTATTCACTATATATAGAGAGATATTTACCTAAGTCACATGAGTGTGCTTGCTTTAGTGTGCTTATTGGCTTGAGTGTGCTTGTTTAATAAACTCTGCATATTATACAGCTAGTATGTGGTCACTTTGTGGCATACCCTGTCTGTAAGCAGAACAGATGGCTTTCGCCTCTGCAAACTATCTCAACTGACCTTCTCCTTCAGCAGTTTCTGCAACTTGTCACAGGGGACTCCATGCAGCTGCCTTCCATCTCCGACACTTTCCCATAATATGGCATGACCCATCAGTAAGGCATATTGCTTCTTACTTTCTCCAGAATACGCTTTCTTATACAGTGAGGCCTCTTAAGCACGTGACATCCTTCTCTAGTGACATTCCGATATCTTTACCTTCTGGCAAGTCCATGAACACTTCCAAGATCACCAGATGATTGGGATTTCCTATTAAAGCTTGTTGTGTAGTCACTGTGACCCACTTACTCCATGTAGCATCAGTTGCATGATGGGTAGAGACCTTCCCTTTGAACAACCAGCACAGCATGGGCAACCAGGGTGCCAGCAGGAGCTGTGCTCCGATACCAATCACTTCCAAAGCAGCTCAAACCCCTTCATAGGCTACAAGTATCTCTTTTTAAGTTGGAGTATAACGGGTCTCTGACCCTCTGTATCCTTGATTCCAAAAGCCGAGGGGTTGACCTCAAGTCTCCCCTGGTGCTTTCTGCCAGAGGCTCCCAGTAGGACCATTCTCCCTGGTTGCAGTTTAGAGCACATTTTTTACAAGGGCTACTGTATGAACTATCTCCCGTTTAATTTGTTCAAAGTCTTGTTGTTGCTCAGGGCCCCATTTGAAATCATTCTTCTTCCAGGTCACGTGATAGAGAGGGCTTACAATCAGACTGTAATTTGGGATGTGCATTCTCCAGAACCCCACAACACCTAAGAAAGCTTGTGTTTCTTTCTTATTAGTTGGTGGAGACATTGCTGTTATCTTGCTGATCACATCTGTGGGGATCTGGCAATGTCCATCTTGCCATTTTATTCCCCAAAACTGGGTCTCCTGTACAGGTCCCTTGACCTTACTTTGTTTTATGATAATGTAGGCTTAAATCATAGGATTAAACTAACAACAGTGTGTGTGGCTTTAAACTAACATAGTAAAATACAGCAAACTCTTCTAACTTGCTAACACGTAGAGAGAAAGGAATGTTTGGCTGGCGGGGGAAGGAATATCACGGGACTGACAACAACTGAGGAGACAGTAAATAAGACCAAGGATGCCAGCCTTCAAGAAAGCAGAGTGGCGCCAAGCATGGAGCGAGACTGGAACAGAACAGAAGCAAGGACATACCAACTGCTAACTTAGCACTAGGACCTTGCGAGCATGCGCGAGCACTGAGGTCATTCAGTAAACATAATGAGGAAGACTATCAGCAACCACCAGAGACCCCCGCTCAGCAAGAAAGTGCATGCGTAATTAGAATGCAGCCATTATAGTTAGTTCCTGGAAATATAATGAATATGCAAATCATTTCCTGGGAAAGCTGTGAATATGCATTAGTATTCTAAATATAGAGCTGCTGCTGGCAAGTAACAAGTGCGCTCACCTTTGCAAAACTATTAACGTGTGCACCCAGCACTGCAATAAAGAATGCTGCTTTCTAAAACTCCACATCGAATCTTAGAGAGTATCTCCGACCAACTTTTATGGAAATAGTAAAACTGACCTTCAGCAGGATTTGGATTATTTTCCTTCCTTTCTCAAAAACTTCTTCCACTGTATTGCCCCACACGATAATGTCATCAATGTACTGCAGGTGTTCTGGAGCTTGCCCCTGTTCCAGTGCAGTCTGGATCAATCCATGGCAGATGGTAGGGCTGTGTTTCCACCCCTGGGGCAGTTGGTTCCAAGTGTACTGGAGGCCCCTCCAAGTAAAAGCGAACCGTGGCCTGCACTCAGCTGCCAAAGGGATTGAGAAAAATGCATTGGCAATATCAATTGTGGCGTCCCATTTGCCTGCCTTTGACTCCAGTTCATATTGAAGTTCTAGCATGTCCGGTATGGCAGCACTCAATGGTGGTGTGACTTCGTTCAGGCCTCAATAGTCTACTGTTAGTCTCCACTCTCCATTAGACTTTTGCACTGGCCATATGGGGCTATTAAAGGGTGAGCGGGTCCTGCTGATCACTCCTTGGCTCTTCAGTCTACGGATCAGCTTATGGATGGGAATCAAGGAGTCTCGGTTGGTGCCATATTGCCACCGGCACACTGCTCTGGTTGTGACTGGCACATGCTGTTCTTCAGCAACCCCACAACAGAAGGGTCCTCTGAGAGACCAGGCAAGGTGGACAGCTGCTTAATTTCCTCTGTCTCAAAGGCAGCTATTCCAAAAGCCTACCAGCACCCTTTCGGGTTCTTGAAATACCCTCTTCTGACGTAGTCTATACCGAGGACACATGGAGCCTCTGGGTCAGTCATAGTGGGGTGCTTTTGCCACTCCTTCCCAGGCAGGCTGATTTCAGCTTCCAGTACAGTTAGCTGTTCGGATCCTCCTGTCACTCCAGAAATACAAATAGGTTATGCCCTGTCGTAGTTTAAGCCCAGCTGGTAACACAGAACCATGCAGCCGCTCACTCACTCCCCCCCTTCTTCCTCCCCCCGCTCCCGGAGGGATGGGGAGGAGAATCGAAAGAATGTAACTCCCACGGGTTGAGATAAGAACAGTCCAGTAACTAAGGTATAATACGAAACCACTACTACTACCACTAATAATAATAATAATAAGGGGAATAACAAGGGGAGAGGATACAATTGCTCACCACCCGCCGACCAATACCCAGCCCGACACAAGCAGTGATCTCGGCCTTCCGGGTAACTCCCCCCTTTTTATATACTGGGCATGACGTGCTGTGGGATGGAATACCCCTTTGGCTACTTTGGGTCAGGTGTCCTGTCTCTGCTTCCTCCCAGCTTCCCCTCCTCCCTGGCAGAGCATGAGACTGAGAAAGTCCTTCGTCGGAGTAAACATTACTTAGCAACAACTAAAAACATCAGTGTTATCAGCATTGTTCCCAGGCTGAAAGTCAAAACCACAGCACTGCACCAGCTACTAAGAAGGAGAAAAATGACTGCTGTAGCTGAACCCAGGACACGCCCCTTGATAGCTTGATGGCATTAGGGTACAATGTACATTCATGTCTACTAGAGCCTTATACTCTTGTGGGTCTGATGTACCAGGTCATCTGATCTACACAATCCAGTAAACCCAGTTGTCCCTTTCCTCCACCTGGCTGGAGGCAGGGCCCCCCAAGTCCTGGTCATAGGATTCTGCATTTACTTTTTTTAGAAGTTCTGGTGTCCTCAACCTAAGAAGGACATGGAGCTGTTGGAGCAAGTCCAGAGGAGGCCACAAGGATGATAAGGGGGCTGGAGCACCTCCAGTATGAAGACAGGCTAAGAAAGGTGGTGCTGTTCAGCCTCGTAGCAGCCTTCCAATATCTGAAGGGGGCCTACGAGGATACCAGAGAGGGACTCTTCATCAGGGACTGTAGCAATAGGACAAGGGGTAATGGGTTCAAACTAAAACAGAGGAAGTTCAGGTTAGATAGAAGGAAGAAGTTCTTTACTGTGAGGGTGGTGAGGCACTGGAACAGGTTGCCCAAAGAAGTGGTAAATGCTCCATCCCTGGCATTGTTCAAGGCCAGGTTGGACAGAGCCTTGGGCGACATGGTCTAGTGTGAGGCATCCCTGCCCATGGCAGGGGATTGGAGCTAGATGATCTTTAGGTCCTTTCCAACCCTAACCATTTTATGATTCTATGAAATGGGTTAGAATTCCTTTCCATAGGATCAAGAGTAAGATCAGCCCTTCCGCTCCATCTCGGAAATTGCCTAATGTTGACTGGAGCAGCAACTTTCCTGGAAGGATCCCCATGTGTGATTGTTTTTCCTTGTAATTCACATACCCTTGCCTGTAGGGTCGAGGTAGGTTTTCCATCCCACTTCCTCATGTCGTCTCTGTGGTCCCGCAGGTAAAACCACAGGTTACCCCATGGTGTGTACCTTCTATAGCCTCCTTCTTTAGAGGAAGTGAAAGGATGTGTACTGTTAATAGCTGAGATGCGGGTCCATACAGGTGGGGATCAGGACATGCTCTTTGAATTGCTTTGAATTTGGACAGTTTCTTCACAGCTGAGATGAGGGAGGAAGAGAGATTGTCTTCTTATTCCCTGACTTAGTGAACCACTTCATCCACTGCTGGTGGCGCTTTATCTTTCCAGCTAATTACTGCCAACGTGATTGCATGACTATGGTGCACTTCACACAAATTTCTGCCACATGGGTCATGTGCATCAGACTTCATCTGGATCTGTGGGTAACTGTGCATTGTTCAGGTCATAATAAATTATCTCTTGCACAGCTAATTCCAACAGGTACTGGATACCTCTCTCTATTGCAGTCCACTTGCCTGAATGACATGTAACATCTTTCTCAGCCTCTACAGACTGAGGACTTGTGTCCCTCTCCCAATTGCCTTGTCAATTCCCTCTTCCCTGGAAAGTGATCCCAGTTGCTTAGCTTCCCTGCCCTCTAATTCCAAACTTCTAGCCCCATTATCTCAGTATCGGAGTAGCCAGGTGTCAGTGTGCTCACCTGGACAATGGCTGAAATCTTTTCGCATGTTCCGCAGCTCACTCAGGGATAGGGATCAATAAGTTACCTCTTGTTCTGCCTCCTCCCCCTGTTCTGGTGATGGCCTTGGTTTGTCCGCCTTCACTAAACAAACTGCCTTTCATGTCTATTTCTTCTTCTGTATAGGGGATGGGTTGGTTCTCTGGTTCAGTTGTATCACCCATTGCTGGGGTCTGAGTGGTTGTAGTGCTTGTCACCAGGGTTTGAGTAGCCACGGTGCTTGTTGCAGGGATGAAAGTAGCTGCAGTGCCTGTCGCCGAAGTTTGAATAACCACCGTACTTGTCGCCGGAGTTTGAGTGGCTGCAGTGCTCGTTATGGGGATGAAAGCATCTGCAGTGCCTGTCGCTGGAGACTGAGTAGTCATGGTACTTGTCATCAGAGTTTTAGTAGCTATAGTGCTTGTTGTAGGGACTGAAGTTGCCACAAACCTCATTGCTGGAGTTTGAGCAGCCATGGTGTGTGCCACTGGAGTCTGAGTCCCTCTTTACCTTTGAGCCACAGTGCTTGTTACAGGTGTTGGAGTAGCCACAGGTAGCTGCTTAACCCTAAGCAAGATCTGAACCATATTCAACAATATGCTGGTTCCTAGAAGAAGGATAAGGCTGGTTTCAAGGGTATTCAAAGGATAGTGAAGAAGTGGCACTTCAATAAATGTAGGAACCTTCTACTAATATATTCATTACATCATTAGTACTGTAAATTAAGTAAATCTTCCCTCAATCTGATACAATGTGAAGGGAAACATAAGTTAAATTATCAGATGTTCTTGACCTTTTCACTTTTCCAGAGAAGTCTGACAGTATTAGTAGTGAGAAGAAAAATGAGGGGATCAGATGTCTGATAAATTTATGATGTCCTACAGGTCAAATTTTCCCTGAGCTATAACAGTGGATCTGGAGAAACTTGCAGTTTTATCAAAAAGCAGAGTTTAGAACTTATATTTAAATAAGTTAAATTTAAAATAAGTTACTTATTTTACAATAAATTTCTTTAAATCAACTTCTTCCCTTAAATAAAGGATTTTTCCTACATAAAGTATATTAATATTCCATATTCCATGATAAGCTGCATTCAAACATGGATCACAGGTAGCTCTTCTGATTATACAAAATCTCATGGTCACAGAGCAATAAATACAGAAATGAGTTTCAGTTTTCCAGGAGAACTAGTAATCTAGTGGACTAGAGACAGAAGAGTATAGTTTTAAAATCTGGGTTCATAGAAAAGAGATTTTCATGACCTTTGCAGAGCTCATTAAGTAGCTAGTACTAATAGGAATGGCAAAACAAAGAATGGTATTTATTGATGATTGGACAAATGTCTTTTCCATATTAACATGCTAAAAGTCTCAGAGGTACATGATTTCATATAACTTCTGTAGTTCTATGGTGGTCTGTAAAAGTGTGGCCTTTTTATATAGAGGGATCTTTTTTTGTGTGTATTCCCAGAGAAAAACAGAAAAGACACTTAGGACATGATTTCTTCAGTTTAGCTAAATCAATGGATTAAAGACTGCTAAATTTATAATAGGCTAAAAAAATTTTTTACATTTTTTAAGCTATCAAAAATCAAAAGCATTTTCTGAGATATCTTTGGAGACTGAAAAGCTACAGAGATAATGGATGGCAGAAAATATTAATTGATAAAAGCAGAACATTCATTGGCTGAAATAATTGGGGAAGAGATGCCAGTTTAAATCATTTTGGTCAGAGTTAATATATTTTGGTTAAATATATATATATGAGATTGCAAAATGTGAGATTGTAACTGGATTAGAGATAAATTTCACTAGTATTTAGAACTGTAAACTCTTTCCACTAATAAAGGAATTTACTAGTGTCCTATATATATGTCATGTTAAGAGGGTCTACCCCCTCAGCCGTAAGTTTGACGGGTTTGTTAATGTCCCAGAAAGACGAGAACCTTGAGCCCGATGATAAGCCTGTCAGAATCCTCTGCTGTGGTGTCTTCACTCCACTCCACTCTCTGTTAAGTTTATCTCAGAATATGCCAAGGTTGCAGTGTTGCCTGGGTAGTTATTGTAGGGTAGATTCTGTGCATGTTAACTGCATTCCATCCCAGAAGCAGCAGCTGCATTTTACTCTAAAATTTCCTTAATATTGTAACATAACTTTGATAATTGGGGGGGTGGGGGTGGTCTCTAATTTCCCCCATTATTCCACAATATATGTAATATGTATTTTTTATATATATATACACACACACACACATATATACACACATATATTTATGCCTTAGGAAAACAATATTTTCTCTTTTTTTTTTTTTTTCAGAAAAAAACCCCACACCCTAATTTTGTCCTCCAAACAATAGACAATGCATGCATTTAAATGACACTTTAAGAATAGCAAATATGATCTTTATTTTTTTTAAACACATCCATTACCACCACTATTGGCGATTATATCTTAAGCAGATTTTACTTAAACTTTTATCTGCTTTTGAAGTTTGTTGGGCTCATCTACACTAAACACCATCATCTAGGATGGCTTCTGTATTCATCTTCTATATAATATTTTGCTATTCTGGTTTTAAATGGAATTACATCTTGCTATCTTCAGCGGAGTTGCTTTCGTTTCATATTAGCAGAAATGAAATCAACATGTATGAATATGAATACATATGAAAAGAGATTAATTTTATCCATAACCACAGAAAACTTCCACTTGTGTCACCATATCTACACCTTCCCACAACAGGTATGATGCAACCAATTTCCAGACCATATTAAATATCACTGAAAAACAATTAAGCTGTTTTTTTCAACAAGTTTTAATCATAACATTATATGAACCCTTTTGACAGCTAGTAAAGAATTTGAATTATATGATTATGTGCCTAAGATGAGGGAAATTACTTATGTCTTATTACCACAATAATCTGTTGGAATTTAAGAAGAGCAGCTCCATCAGCTAAATTATATACATATTATTGATTTATGTGTTAAACCAAAAGATTATTAGGAAAGGGAATTATCCAATTTGATTAAGTATACATCTGTCCTTTTGCCCCACAATAATACTCAGGTTGCTTAAGTAAGTTGAGATAAAACAGTGAAATTCCAAAGTACATGAATAAAACCTTAATGGTAGATTTTGCACTTCATTGTCTTAACCTAAAAAGTGAATCAGGTCTTATCAGTAACTATGAAGTCTTGCCTTCCATATTCTCCTAAGACACTGAGAAAAGCAGTAATCAAGATATTGATGCACAATGTTATTCCAACTCTCTAAACCCAGTATTTAGAATAAAACAAACATTCTACAACATGTGATAACCAATTAATAACCTCTAATATACAGAAATCAAAATTTTGAGCGCATTGAACTGCAATTGTTAAGAGGCTTCAAATACTTCATCTTGAGATAAATGGAATTTTATTTATAGGGAGTGATTTTTCTTCACAATAAATGTGTAGAAATGTGGTATCTTAAATATTTGCTGCATGCAAGTAATTATTTTTTTTTTTTTGTTAGCATTATATAACACATCGATGTTTTAGTTGTTGCTAAGTAATGCTTACCCTGATCAAGGACTTTTCAGTCTCATGCTCTGCCAGGGAGGAGGAGGCACAAGAAGCCAGGAGGGAGAAGAGACAGGACACCTGACCCAAACTAGCCAAAGGGGTATTCCATACCACAGCATGTCATGCTTGTATATAAACTGGGAGGAGTTACTTGAAAGGGATCGATCGCTGCTCAGGTTGGGCTGGGGTATCAGTCAGCGTGTGGTGAGCAATTGTATTGTGCATCACGTGTGTTTATTGTTTGGTTTTTCCTTTCCCCTTTTAGTTTTATATTCTTCCCCCTTGTTATTGCCCTTATCATTATTATTATTAGTAGTAGTAGTATTATACTGTATTTTAGTTTAGTTATTAAACTTTTCTTATCTCAACCTGCAGGTTTTATATTCTTTTGATTCTCCTCCCCATCCCACCTGGACAGGGGGGAAGGCAGGGAGTGAGCAAGCAGCTGTGTGGTGCTTAGTTGCTGGCTGGGTTTAAACCACAACAGTAACATATCTCTGCAAGAATACAATTTAACCTATCATCGAATTAATGCATTTCTTCAGTTGAGTGGCGGTCTTTGATCATTGAAATAACCACCTGATATAGGACTGTGGAAAAAAGAGTAAATTTTCAGCAACATTTTGGCAAATACTATTCTTGATTGACAGCGTGCAATGACAAATTAAAATGAGTAATTTTGGCCCAATTTGGCTCACATTAGCCCACTGTATGCTTCAGTGGACTGTATAATAGCTATTTTGTTATAGTATGTTTTTTTTCTCTAAAAGGTGTCTCCACATGGGAACTGCCCCCAATTACTAGAACTTTCTAATCCTATTCTTAGTCACAATTTATCTTTAATTTAGTCAGTATAAACAATTCTGTAATTATTACCAGAACTGAATCTGATTTTTCAAGCAACCTTCTCTTTATGAGAAACAGCATAAAGGAAAGATATAGAAAAACAATCAGAGGAAAATACTAGAAGGAAGATGACAGAAGAATAAACAAGAAGCTCTGGTATGGCTGTACTACACTTCATCAGTTGTTCAGTTTTAGAAGACCAATTTACATTTAATTCAGAAGGATCAGAAATATTCCAGAAAGTACATGCATAGAGCAGTACTGTAAAAACATTTTCCTTACTTGGCAGGAAGCAATTAATCAGTGTGATAGACAAGTGTGAAGGGAGAAGGAAGTAGTGTTTTGGCCAAGGAGACAGTAAACCTTGAATATCATGCATAGACACATGGCATTTTTAATATCTTCAGAAGGAAGACTTTTTTTTTTCCTATGATCTTACTGGAAATAAACAGGAACTCGCTTTTTTTCCGTGAGTCAAATGAAAGACCAGTTCTTATACTTTTCCATTCCTAAAACCAAGCATGACTTTTTGGCTTCAGTCTGAATACAGCTGGGTTTAGTCCATATTTACACAAACTTATTATTCTTACAGGGGAGCAGAAAAGAGTTTTTCTTGTCCTACCATTTTCTTTAAAGGCTTTTTTTTTTTCTGAGTAAAAATTAAATCAAGACCTTTCAAAGTGAAAAGGGTAACCCTCCCAAACCAGAATACCTAGTAGCCCATGAAGTGCTTAAAATGAGGGGTTTAGATACTACTCACTGTTTATGGAAATTTAAGGATTAGGTTTTAAGAGGAGGGTAGTCTTACTCCTTGTTTTTTAATGTGTAAGCCTTTCTTTTGGCCACACACGTCTACCTCTTTCCTTTAGTCAGCTTGGCACATGTCTAAACCATTGATTAGCCAAACTGGACAAAAAAAAAAAAAAAAAAAAAAAAAAAAAAAAAGTAAATTTTTTTTAATAAAAAAGCCAAGCAAGAAGAGCAGAAATGAGTGGCATTGTTTTCACCCAGTTTACTGGCTTACCAAATACCAAAGGCCAACACAAAGGAGAGGGAAAGCACCATATACCTGAGACCCAGGAACTGAGGAGGAATCAGAGGGTGGTTCATTTTAGCAGCAATGATCTATGAAATTGGGTCAGCTGCTTTGTGAAACTTCACTGTCACTGATACCAGAAGTGTTAAGGAGGATCAGGCAAGTGCATATTGTGTGGTAGATGAAGCTTTTTCCATTTACAAATACTCTGAAACTCCTAGGTGTTAGGGACAGTATAGTAAAAAAAGGTTTGGCAACGAGGTCCTATTATAGTATGTGATGCAAGTTTATGTCATAGCTATAGAATTCATAGAATTCATAGAATAGTTAGGGTTGGAAAGGACCTTAAGATCACCTAGTTCCAACCCCCCTCCCATGGGCAGGGACACCTCACACTAAACCATGTCACCCAAGGCTCTGTCCAACCTGGCCTTGAACAATGCCAGGGATGGAGCATTCACAACTTCCCTGGGCAACCCATTCCAGTGCCTCACCACCATCACTGTAAAGAACTTCTTCCTTAGACCCAACCGGAACTTCCCCTGTTTAAGTTTGAAGCCATTACCCCTTGTCCTGTTTCTACAGTCCCTAACAAAGAGTCCCTCCCCAGCACTCTTATAGACCCCCTTCAGATACTGGAAGGCTGCTATGAGGTCTCCATGCAGCCTTCTCTTCTCCAGGCTGAACAGCCCCAACTTCCTCAGCCTGTCTTCATACGGGAGATGCTCCAGCCCCCTTATCATCCTCGTGGCCCTCCTCTGGACTCACTCCAACAGCTCCATGTCCTTCTTATGTTGAGGACACCAGAACTGTACACAATACTCCAAGTGAGGTCTCACAAGAGCAGAGGGGCAGGATCACCTCTTTCAACCTGCTGGTCATGCTTCTCTTCATGCAGCCCAGGATACGGTTGGCTTTCTGGGCTGCAAGTGCACACTGCTGGCTCATGTTAAGCTTCTCATCAACCAACACCCCCAAGTCCTTCTCCACAGGGCTGCTCTGAATCTCTTCTCTGCCCAACCTGTAGCTGTGCCCAGGATTGCCCCGACCCAGGTGTAGGACCTTGCACTTGGCTTGGTTGAACTTCATAAGGTTGGCATCGGCCCACCTCTCAAGCATGTCCAGGTCCCTCTGGATGGCATCCCTTCCCTCCAGAGTGTCAACCGAACCACACAGCTTGGTGTCGTCGGCAAACTTGCTGAGGGCGCACTCAATCCCACTGTCCATGTCACCGACAAAGATGTTGAACAAGACAGGTCCCAACACCGATCCCTGAGGGACACCACTCGTTACTGTTTTCCAACTAGACATTGAGCCGTTGAGCACAACTCATTGCATGTGGCCATCGAGCCAGTTTTTTATCCACCGAGTGGTCCATCTATCAAATTGATGTCTCTCCAATTTAGAGACAAGGATGTTGTGCGGGACAGTGTCGAACACTTTGCACAAGTCCAGGTAGATGATGTCAACTACACTGTTGCTATGCACAATTTATCACACAAATACAGTTTCTACATCTACTTCTGTCCTGGTTTTGGCTAGTATAGTTATTTTTCTTCCTAGTAGCTGGTACAGTGTGTAAGGAACTGATATTTTGATAATTGCCTTAAACATTGCTTAGTGCACAAATTCAAGTGGAACTGGTGCAAGGCTGTTGTGGACAAATTGGAGAGGAACTGAAACAAGCTGGTGCTGCAAAATGAACCGCTGTTGCCTAACTTGGTAACCATAACCAACCATAAACACAAGGATGCAATGGATTTAGGTCTTGTGAAGGCAAGATCTAGCTAGTGCCTCCTGGAAGAAACTTATGTGGTTACAGAAGGCAACAGCTCATGGGCACAGCAGGGGCTGCCAAAAGCTTTTAGGGCACTCACCCCTCACAACCACCAATGAAAACCCCCTGTGACCACCACTCACATGTCGAGCTTGCACAGACACAGACCACACCCACCCTCACTTTGTATGAAAATGAGGAGGCATCCTCTCTAAAGAATAAAACCCAAATGATGAAAGCACGTGTGGGACCCCTACCACCAAGACACCCAGGGGGAAGAGGACCAATGAGACACCACTGGATCTACAGGTGGTGATATCTCTTTTCTCTCTCTCTCCCCCTCTCTCTCTCTTCTCCTCTCTTTCTTTTTATTGAATAGTGACCAGATCTAAGTAAAAACGTGTGGCATGGGACTTGCTTATCAAGTTAAAGTAATCACCATTGAGCTATCATATCTAACCACATGCCCTGTATTTTGCATTGATAAATCGTAAAACTGGTTGGTTAGTGTCATTTCACCTTAATTTAGTCCAAGGGTATAACAAACTTGATTGTTGGTCTCAAGGGGAGGGAGGTCGTCCTAAGCGACTCCTTTTGGGTTGCAACACAGTGCTGTGTTTTGGCTTTAGTCTGGGAATAATGCTGATAACACACCGATGTTTTAGTTGTTGCTAGGTAGTGCTTACTCTAATAAATTTCAGTCTCTCATGCTCTGCCAGTGAGGAGGTACACAAGAAGCTGGGAGGGAGCATAGCCAGGACAGCTGGCCTGAACTAGCCAAAGGAGAATTCCATACCACGGTACGTCATGCTTGGTATATAAACTGGGGGGGAGTTAGCTGGGAGGGGCTGATTGCTGCTTGGGGAAAAGCTGGGCATCAGTCAACAGGTGGTGAGCAATTGTATTGTGCATCACTGTTGTTTGTTGGGGTTTTTTCTTTTTGTTTTATCTCTTTTTGTTAATTCCCTTTTCATTAATTCTCTTTTCATCATCATCATCAACGAGGTGGTTGGTGACAGCCAACATGGCTTCACTAAGGGGAAATCCTGCCTGACCAATTTGGTGGCCTTCTATGATGGAGCCACGGAACTGATGGACAGGGGCAGAGCAGTTGACGTCATCTACCTGGACTTGGGCAAAGCGTTTGACGCTGTCCCGCACGACATCCTTGTCTCTAAATTGGAGAGACATCAATTTGATAGATGGACCACTCAGTGGATAAAGAACTGGCTCGATGGCCGCATGCAAAGAGTTGTGGTAAATGGCTCGATGTCCAGTTGGAAAACAGTAACGAGTGGTGTCCCTCAGGGATCAGTGTTGGGACCAGTCCTGTTCAACATCTTTGTCAGCAACATGGACAGTGGGATTGAGTGTGCCCTCAGCAAGTTTGCCGATGACACCAAGCTGTGTGGTTCGGTTGACACACTGGAGGGAAGGGATGCCATCCAGAGGGACCTTGACACGCTTATGAGGTGGGCCGATGCCAACCTTATGAAGTTTAACCAAGCCAAGTGTGAAGTCCTACACCTGGGTCAGGGCAATCCCAGGCACTGCTACAGGCTGGGCAGAGAAGAGATTCAGAGCAGCCCTGTGGAGAAGGACTTGGGGGTGTTGGTTGACGAGAAGCTTAACATGAGCCAACAGTGTGCACTTGCAGCCCAGAAAGCCAACCGTATCCTGGGCTGCATGAAGAGAAGCATGACCAGCAGGTTGAAAGAGGTGATCCTGCCCCTCTACTCTGCTCTTGTGAGACCTCACTTGGAGTGCTGCGTACAGTTCTGGTGTCCTCAACATAAGAAGGACATGGAGCTGTTGGAGCGAGTCCAGAGGAGGGCCACGAGGATGATAAGAGGGCTGGAGCACCTCCCGTATGAAGACAGGCTGAGGAAGTTGGGGCTGTTCAGCCTGGAGAAGAGAAGGCTGCATGGAGACCTCATAGCAGCCTTCCAGTATCTGAAGGGGGTCTATAAGAGTGCTGGGGAGGGACTCTTTGTTAGGGACTGTAGAAACAGGACAAGGGGTAATGGCTTCAAACTTAAACAGGGGAAGTTTAGATTAGATATAAGGAAGAAGTTCTTTACAGTGAGGGTGGTGAAGCACTGGAATGGGTTGCCCAGGGAGGTTGTGGATGCTCCATCCCTGGCAGTGTTCAAGGCCGGGTTGGACAGAGCCTTGGACCACATGGTTTAGGGCAAGGTGTCCCTGCCCATGGGAGGGGGGTTGGAACTAGATGATCTTGAGGTCCTTTCCAACCCTTACTATTCTATGATTCTATGATTCTATGATTATTATGATGATGTTGTTGTATTTCATTTCAATTATTAATCTGTTCTTATCTCAACCCACTTTTTTGTTTTTGTTTTTCTGATTCTCCTCCCCATCCCACTGGATGTTAAACCAATTTCGCATATCTAAATATCACATCTTGCATTTTTGTTGAAGTTATTCTCGCTGAGGCATAAAGGTAAAAGAAATCCTTCCTCACTGATCCCTGTCCTTTGCATTCTGCAACAGGAAATAAAAATAAATAGCAATTCACTAGGCATTCCAAGAATCTTATTTAAACTATTGTAATCATAAAATAGAGAACAAAGTCATTTTTGCAAGTGGCCTGAAATTCTCTTTGTTCAGTGCTGAAGATGTGAGTTACAATGATTGTTGTTCAAGTATGAGCTAGAATCCTGAAAAGCGACATGTAGGCATCTTTCTGTTATTCCTGTCATCACCTAGGCAAACAAGAAGATCAAAGAAACAATCTGCTCTTGCAGTACTACTGCAATCATGAAAACACTTCAGAAATTTACTTAGCCTACAAATTCTGAATTTTTTCTATTAGTAAATACATAGATTATTATTTCTTTTCCGTCATGCTTCTGAGTTTCTGTTGTACACAAGCCAAAAAATCTTTAGTAATAATGTCAAATAACTGTATTCACTGTAAAGAACCTGAAATGTTTTGAACTTTCTGGTTGTAATGAAAATATTCAGGAAATGTTAGTATATGGACAATGAGGACAGAGCATGTATAAATTAATCACTGGAATAATGCATCTATACAATATTTATCATAAGAAATATTTGGGGAGAACAATAAGCCCAAATATACTTCAGAAAAGCTAAATGTCAAGGAACAAAGATACTATAGTACAAAGTTATGGCCAAAAATACTGTATTTTTAACCAGCAAGATTTTTGTAGACCAGTATTTATGCATTAGTTTTTTTCAGAAAAAAAACCCCACACCCTATTTTTGTCCCCCAAACAATAGACAATGCCTGCATTTAAATGACACTTTAAGAAGAGGAAATATGATCTTTATTTTTTTTAAATGCTGCAAATTAAAAATATGTATCTGACACCCCCCTCCCCCCCCAAATATATTGGTCAATTAAGGATTTCCTGCAGCATGATAAATAAGGAATCAAGCAATAGACTTCAGCTTAGGCCACCAAAAGAGAGAAAAAAACCCAACACCACAAAACCAGCTTTAGAATTGGATTGAGCTGGTTGAATTATCTTGCATTTCTGACACTATCTTCAACATCAACTTTGCCCAAGTAATTCTTCTATTCTTCCATTACTTCATGGTAATGACTTGTAATACAATAGACTCATTGATCATGAAACTGGTCTGGCTTGCATTCCCAGAGTGGTCATCACCTCTATACTACGGGAGGTATATAATGGAATTTTGTTGCAATTACACATCTTTATTTTTCCTCCCCTCGGGGGGTCAACCTATGGAGGAGATATTCCCTCACACCCTCCACTCCCCCAGAATGCCAATTATAGTAGGAGTAGATTATGGAAAAGTTAAAGATCTTGAATATCCTTTCAATGCCCTGGAAAGCATCCTGCTCCTTTTGCTGGGAACCAGCTTGTTGCTGCATATGCCCTCTATGTTTTGCCTACGGCATGACCACCCTGAGAACGCCTGATCTTGTCTGATCTCGGAAGTTAAGCAGGGTCAGGTTCGGGTCTTGTCTAGGGTTAAACAACAATATAGGAGGACCACCAAGAGATTTTCCCCAAGGCTGGACAACCATGAGTGGCAGGGTGTTTGGGGCAGTATAGGCAAGGATCTAAGCCAGTGGGCCCCTCCAGTGCTTTGGAAGCGTCGGAGATGGAAGGCAGCTGTATGGAGTCCCCTGAAACAAGCTCCAGAAAATGCTGAAGGAGAGGGTGAAGTGAGTAAGTTTGCAGAGGTGAAAGCCATCCAGCTGTACCCAAGAGTGGGGCCGCTGAGGAACACCAGAACAACCAGCAAGTGGATAAAGCTGCTAAGATTGAAGTGGCTCAGATGGACTTAGATTGGCAGCATAAGGGTGAATTATTTTTAGCCCGGTGGGCCCATGACCCCTCAGGCCATCAAGGCAGAGATGCAACATATAGATGGGCTCGTGATCGAGGGGTGGACTTAACGATGGACACTATTGCCCAGGTTATTCACGAATGTGAAACATGGGCTGCGATTAAGCAAGCCAAGCTGTTAAAGCCTCTCTGGTATGGAGGACGTTGGCGGAAGTACAAATACGGGGAGGCCTTGCAGATTGAATATATCACACTCTCACTGACCCGCCAAGGCAAGCGCCATGTGCTTACCATGGTGGAAGCAACCACCGGATGGCTGGAAACATATGCTTTGCCCCACGCCACTGCCCGGAACACTATCCTGGGCCTTGAGAAACAAGTCTTGTGGTGACATGGCACCCCAGAGAGAATTGAGTCAGACAATGGGACTCATTTCCGGAACAACCTTATAGACACTTGGGCCAAAGAGCATGGCATTGAGTGGGTATATCACATCCCCTACCATGCACCAGCCTCTGGGAAAATCAAACAGTACAATGGGCTGTTAAAAACTACACTGAGAGCAATGGGTGGTGGGACTTTCAAACACTGGGATACACATTTACCAAAAGCCACCTGGTTGGTCAACACTAGGGGATCTGCCAACAGGGCTGGCCCAGCCCAATCAGAACTTTTACGTCCTGTAGAGGGGGATAAAGTTCCTGTGGTGCACATAAAGAATTTGTTGGGGAAGACAGTCTGGGTTATTCCTGCTTCAGGTAAAGGCAAACCCACTCGTGGGGTTGCTTTTGCTCAGGGACCTGGATATACTTGGTGGGTAATGCGGGAAGATGGGGAAGTCTGATGTGTACCTCAAGGGGATTTAATTTTGGGGAAAACCAGCCAATGAACTCAATTGTATGCTGTTGCCTGCTCTATAACACTTTTATAGCCCACCACCTAGACGAAACCAGGCGAGCTCAGCAGTGACCAGACGAGTTTGGCGGTGTCATCAGCAGGCAGCATCCCAACACTACACACCGTCCCTCCTGCCCTGAAAGACTGTTACAAGAGATGGAGCCTGACATCATGGACTGAACGAATTCAGCAGCTTTATAGGGATTGGTCCATGGACTAAGGAATGATAGCTCTCTCTTTGTGTGTATATATATACACGAGAGAAAAAGTGATGGTATATTGTAAAATGTGGGATCTGAGCATGACGTGAATGGTATGGAATAAGGGGTGGATACTGTCCGGGGTTCAGCTGTAGCAGTTATTTTTCTCCTTCCTAGTAGCTGGTGTAGTGCTGTGTTTTCAACTTTAGTGTGAGAACAGTGCTGATAACACACCAATGTTTTTACTTGTTGCTAAGTAATGCTTACACCAATCAAGGACTTTTCAGTCTCATGCTCTGCCAGTGAGGAGGAGCACGGGAAGCCGGGAGGAAGCAGAGTGGGGGGAGCGAGCAAGCGGCTGCATGGTTCTGAGTTACCGGCTGGGCTTAAACAATGACGCTAGGTTGGCCCTCTGAGAGGGGAAAAAAAGATGAATAAATTTTAACAATTCCCATTACATGCCTCCCAAAGTATAGAGGTGATGACCACACTGAGAACACAAGCCAGACCAGTTTTGTCGGTGTGGGTGTGTGTTTATGTATATATATGAGACAAAAGCAATGGTTTATTGAAAAATGTGGGATCTGAGCATGACGTGAATGGTATGGAATAAGGGGTGGGTACTGTCCTGGGTTCAGCTGTAGCAGTCATTTTTATCCTTCTTAGTAGCTGGTGCAGTGCTGTGTTTTTTAACTTTCAGCCTGGGAACAACGCTGATAACACCGATGTTTTTCGTTGTTGCTAAGTAATGTTTACTCCGATCAAGGACTTTCTCAATCTCATGCTTTGCCAGGGAGGAGGGGAAGTTGGGAGGAAGCAGAGACAGGATACCTGACCCAAACTAGCCAAAGGGATATTCCATCCCACAGCACGTCATGCCCAGTATATAAACCGGGGGGAGTTACCCGGAAGGCCCAGATCGCTGCTCGGGTTGAGCTGGGTATCAGTCGGAGGGTGGTGGGCAATTGTATCCTCTCCCCTTGTTATTTCCCTTATCATTATTATTATTGGTGGTAGCAGTAGTGGTTTCGTATTATACCTTAGTTACTGG
The DNA here is from genome assembly GCF_004027225.2 of Strigops habroptila. Lineage (NCBI taxonomy): Eukaryota > Metazoa > Chordata > Aves > Psittaciformes > Psittacidae > Strigops > Strigops habroptila. The sequence continues at coordinate 17,553,231 of NC_044301.2, forward strand.
ACTGTTCTTATCTCAACCTGTGGGAGTTACATTCTTTCCATTCTCCTCCCCATCCCTCCGGGAGCAGGTGGAGGAAGAAGGGGGGGAGTGAGGGATTGGTTGCATGGTTCTGAGTTACTGGCTGGGCTTAAACCATGACACATTGTCTAGTGTGAGGCGTCCCTGCCCATGGCATGGGTGTTGGAATTAGATGATCTTAAGGTCCTTTCCAACCGTAACTCTTCTATGATTTTATGATTCTATGATTCTATGATTCTATGATATGACCTTAGTTGTTCATTGTCTGAAGAGGGACTGTATCTACAAAAGTGTGAATGTCTAAAATAGCCATTAAATATCTACAACAGGCCATTTTAATTTCCTAACTTGTGACTGTCTCTCCAAAATATATTTAATTTTTTGGTTTCTTAATTAGGGGTAGGTAATTTGTAGAGCTTGTTAATAAACTGTGCACACTTCATTAGTTTACTAATGTTACTATTGTAATGCAGGATAACTATGCACAGAGTTCCAATAACAGCTGCACATGCAATAAATTATTTGGGTTTTGTTTTGGTTTTTTTTTTCTGATGGGTTAACGTGTCTTTATTTATTTCATTATTTTATGAAGAATGCATAACAAGGGAATACAACCAAAAGCTTGGACTCTATCAATATCTTCATATGCAGCCCTTTTACCCCCTTTTAAAGTTTTTACAAATCATGCAGTCAGTTCTGACAGCCAGCATAAAGTCTCTTCTCCACTTTCAAACTTAAAATGTTTCACAGTCATGTGGCAGTATGATTAAAAATTACAGTTCATACAAGAGTCTGAATTAGAAAAAGCTTCATCATCCTATATATGTCAGGACAACGTCAGTTAGTGAAAAAAGCAAGTTTAAGGTTTCTGTAAAACACATTATAGCTTTGTTGTACTAGTTTTGTACTAGTGAACAGTAGTGAACAATTAAAAAGCCAGTATGGATGCTGCCATATATATATATAGATGTATATACAATGATTATAGCATTCATAATTGCACTATACCTACAATCGGTTTTCAGTTAAAGTGTTTTATGAGGGAGCAAAAAATAGCAATTGTTCATATTATTGTTTTGGAGTTGGGAGAGTTAAGGATGTAAAACATCTCATTAGTATTTATTGTTAACTTTGTTACTCAACTAATAAGTCATTCTTTTTTCACCTCTCCTCTGCTGCTGAAAGGCAATAATTTCTGTGCTAAGCGCATTCTAGTGCTACTTGGCATTGTAAATAATCAATCCAATTATGTCTGACCTCTGAATTCTCTGTAGCTTGCTAGCGATCATGCATCTGGTCAAAAACCACCTTTCAACCTAAACTGCTCATCAAGGTGTGCTACATTTTTGTTGTTAAAAATTTGCACATTTAAATTTCAAGAGTGATTTTTCACTGTTTCCTTTACATTAATAAATCTTTCTAAAGAACATCAAGAGGCTATTTTGCATGAAGCCTATCAAATGTCTGTGAATTAGTTAAGAGACAACTTTATCAAGAAAGGTAACTAAATGTGATCACTCATCAATAATTTCATGCTGTACAAAGGTACTTTGATATTATTACAGAAAACATTGTATGCAATCTTATGCCATCTCTGACATAAGGAGAGAGTTAAACTGTCTTCTCTACATGTATACCTAGTAGCATATTCATTCACACTGTTGTTTTTGGCATTAGAAAATGGAACATTTTCTAAAAAAAAGAACATATGATCTGAAACCTTGTTTGTTTCTCATTTGGCAGTTGATTCAATCAGGTCAGTTTCCAATCCATCTGGCATTTCAGTCGGTATCTTATGCTTCAAAAGTATTGGTTATTTTTATAAAAAAGCCAGATTTGGCAAGATTTTATACAACAAAAATATTTTTTCTACTGTGGAAAAACACATTTTTAAAAAGTTCTAACTTAAGAAAAAATGCACACAACCAAACACACCCCCCCCCCCACTGTTTCAGGCTGTAGCCACTGGGGAAAATGACATTTGTTTGGCATTTGTGAATAAAGAGAAAATAATAGCACATGGCAATTAAAAAGAGATTCTATGATATTCCATGAACATCCCAGGTTTGTGTCTTTAATTATTTCATTACTGTCTTCTATGCATCTTTCTGAACTGTGAAAGACATTTATATTTTGCAATTCCAATATTCTAGCCTCAGAAGTGAAGACAGAATGAAAACACCCATCTCAAGAATTTAAAAGTCACACTATCAATACTTTTGATCCTTCAGAGAAAGTACATTCTGTAAAATTTGAATGAGCGATGACTTCAGTTTTGATGATAGCATTTTTCCTGACCAAATCACTCAACAGAAAATATTTTACCAAGGAATGAAACTGGGAAAACAGCCATTATACTTTAAAAAACATAAGGGGGCGAGGAAGGAGGGAGTGAGAAAAGGTCAGGGAAAGAGGAAACCAGTTTGATTTTGTTTCAATAGCAAAAAACTATTATCCTTTGTGAGCGTACTACTGAGAATTTAAAACACATTGAGTCACAAGGTTTTGCCTAAAAAATAAGGAAATGTGCTGTGAATGTACTTCAGCATCTTTTGGTTTTCCTCCATATAGTTTAAATAAAATCATAATATTAACTAAAAATTCTGTGGACATTCACAGAGTCCAGGCTGGCAATAAATTAGTATTATGCAATTTGTTTTCACAGATAATACAGCCCCTCTTGTTTATCTTCAGTCATGCAAAGGTGGTCTTGGAGGGCCTCCTAGGCACAATTAGACCAGGTTGTACTCCTTCAGGTTTAACTGTAGGATTGTGTCCTTGACAGCAGCAAAGACAAAGCGTATATTCTCTGTGTCTGTAGCACATGTGAAGTGGGAGTAGATAATTTTGTCATTATCTGGATTCAGGTCTACAAACATCTTCAAGATGAACTCTCGTGCTGCTTGTGCATCCCGTTGTGGTCCTGATAATTAAGAAGAGAAAGAAAGTTTTTCCTAAAGTCAATTCAATATTTGAGCTTCTTTAGGAAGGGAACCTTAGGAGCAGAAAACAGAAGAGACTCAGTCTGTGATCCTCATATAAGAGAAAAAGGGAAAGTTTTTACTAATAAATACTACCATATACTATTTTTTCCCAGTAAGAACCATTAAAAAATAAAAATGGAAGGAGATTCCAGAACAAGAGCTGTTCTTTTCCTGCTGACTATCCTCTTTCTTCTATAAGATGTTTAAAATAGAGATATGAAATTTATGATCTATAACCACATGAAATGAATGACAATAGTTGCTTTATACTAATAAATATTTAAAAAATAATAGAATCAGACCATTTTCAGTCTATATTTACAATATTTAAACTATACTTAAGTACGTTCTTTTAAAATGTAGCATAATCAAGTTACATCCTAAACTGGTCTGACACCATCGCCAATAGAATTTCATTTACTTTAGTGACAATATACATGCTTGATAGTTGAAGCTGTTCAATTGCAAAAGGTTAATGTTCAAAGAAATCAATTATCTAAATTATATATAGCAATCCTATTAAATCTAAATTAAGCCTGTAATTCTCAGAACACAAAGTCTATGCAACCAAACTGCATGTTCTGCTTTGTGCAAGACAGAAGGCAAAATAATGACTTCCAATCTAGAACAGTGAGGATTTGTTCATGTTCACAGCCAAAAGAGCAGCACAGAAGCAGGAACGTTAGCCACAAGCTATTGTTTTCCTATACTGCAATTATGTTTCAGTGCAATTAGAGAATAATTAGGCCATTATTCCCTTGCCCTCCTGTTTCTGCAACGTGGGTTTCTACAGAACAGGTATGTTTGCTGTGCCTCTTCCTATCTCCTCATTAGTCCTGGTCTTGTTACATGACTACAGTGCTCAGCTGTTATATTGTTCTGTCCTTCAGTGGTTATGAAATCTGTACTTAGGGGGTTAGCGTGTACCCACATACATAACTTTCAGTAACTACACAATAAAACTTATTTTTAATACTTAAATACAATTATGAACATTTCTAATTTGGATAACTGCAAAAATTAGGCAGCAAAGAAAGCACAGAAGAGAAATCATATGCTTTCTGATAGCTATTGGTTGCAAGGCCTTGTGGAAGGAGAACATGATTCTATAATATCATGGTGCATGCACATGAATATCATAGAATCATAGAATGGTTTGGGTTCGAAGGGACCTTAAAGATCATCTCGTTCCAACCCCTCTGCCATGGGCAGGGTCACCTTCCACTACATCAGGTTGCTCAAAGCACCATCCAACTTGGCCTTGAACACACATGCACATATATATATGTATGTATGCATGTATGTATAAATGTATATAGACATATATATATGTATATAGACAGATACACAGACTACACATTTGCTGTGATGTAGAGAAGAACATGTAAACAGATAATAAGTTCTCTGAGGTAGGACAGAGAGGAATATTCAAAATTTTTAACATTTCTAAACAACAGATTCTAGCCTTTAGCTTCAGCACGTATTCTATAGAAACAGCAGCAACGATAAATTTCACTACTATGTTTTTACTCTTAACAAGTTTAAATGTTTGTAAAGGAGACTCCTAGACTTTCAAAGACAACAATTTCTTCAAAATATGCCATTTATTGTTTTAATCAAATTCCTAGAATTTTGTTAAACAGTTTTACAGTGAGTAGATACAGGTAGGGTAGGTTGTGCCTCTCAATATCTACTGTCCTATTCAAAGCCTGTATCCAAATTTTGTTAAAAAGAAAGTTAAACACCTCAGTAATTTAGAAAAAAGGGAATAAGCCAATGTTAGATTTACAATGCTACGTGGTTATGATCTAAATAATATTGTAAAAGAATTATAACACAAATCAGTTGGTTTCCTGTCCATCACTCCCTATTTTAGCAGTCTTCAAAGAGTCTCTCTGTAGGATAGTCAAGTCCTATATATAAAGTACTACAATTTGGCTTAGCTACATTAGCTTGGTGAGTGTAATCATTTACTTTCTTTGAAGACTCTGGAGGGGAGTGTGGTCCTGTGGATAGATATTTTTCTCTTCTTTCCCTCCCAAGCATGGACCCTTTTTGATATTTTGATAATTGGGGGGTGGTGGGTGGTCTCTAATTTCCCCCATTATTCTGCAATATACGTAATACGTATTTTTTATAGAATCATAGAATAGTTAAGGTTGGAAAGGACCTTAAGATCATCTAATTCTGACCCCCCTGCCATGGGCAGGGACACCTCGCACTAAACCACGTCGCCCAAGGCTCTGTCCAACCTGGCCTTGAACACCGCCAGGGATGGAGCATCAACAACTTCCTTGGGCAACCTGTTACAGTGCCTCACCACCCTCACTGTAAAGAACTTCTTCCTTATGTCTAATCTAAACTTCCCCTGCTTAAGTTTGAAGCCATTACCCCTTGTCCTATCACTACAGTCCCTAAGGAAGAGTCCCTCCCCAGCATCCTTATAGGCCCCCTTCAGGTACTGGAAGGCTGCTATGAGGTCTCCATGCAGCCTTCTCTTCTCCAGGCTGAACAGCCCCAACTTCCTCAGCCTGTCTTCATATGGGAGGTGCTCTAGCTCTCTTATCATCCTTGTGGCCCTCCTCTGGACTTGCTCCAACAGCTCCATGTCCTTCTTATGTTGAGGACACCAGAACTGTACACAATACTCCAAGTGAGGTCTCATGAGAGCAGAGTAGAGGGGCAGGATCTCCTCCTTTGACCTGCTGGTCACACTTCTTTTGACGCAGCCCAGGATACGGTTGGCTTTCTGGGCTGTGAGTGCACACTGAAGCAGCTCATGTTAAGCTTCTCATCAACCAACACCCCCAAGTCCTTTTCTGCAGGGCTGCTCTGAATCTCTTCTCTGCCCAGCCTGTAGCTGTGCCTGGGATGGCTCCGACCCAGGTGTAGGACCTTGCACTTGGCTTGGTTAAACTTCATAAGGTTGGTATTGGCCCACCTCACAAGCATGTCCAGGTCCCTCTGGATGGCATCCCTTCCCTCCTGCATATCAACTGAACCACACAGCTTGGTGTCGTCGGCAAACTTGCTGAGGGCACACTCAATCCCACTGTCCATGTCACCAACAAAGATGTTGAACAAGACAGGTCCCAACACCGACCCCTGAGGGACACCACTCATTCCTGTTTTCCAACTGGACATTGAACTGCTGAGCACAACTCTTTGCATGCGGCCATCCAGCCAGTTCTTTTTCCACTGAGTGGTCCATCCATCAAATTGATGTCTCTCCAATTTAGAGACAAGGATGTCGTGCGGGACAGTGTCGAATGCTTTGCACAAGTCCAGGTAGATGACATCAACTGCTCTGCCCCTGTCCATCAGTTCCATAGCCCCATCATAGAAGGCCACCAAATTGGTCAGACAGGATTTGCCCTTAGTGAAGCCATGTTGGCTGTCACCAACCACCTCATTGTTTTTCATATGCCTTAGCATGTTTTCCAGGAGAATCTGCTCCAAGATTTTGCCAGGCACAGAGGTGAGACTGACTGGTCTGTAGTTCCCCGAGTCTTCCATTTTCCCCTTCTTGAAAATGGGGGTTATATTTCCCTTTTTCCAGTTGTCAGGAACTTCACCTGACAAGTTCGCCAACAACACTAAAAGTTGTGTGGTGAGGATGACATATTGGAGGAAAGGGATGCCATCCAGAGGGACTTTGACAGTCTCAAGAGGTGGGCCAATGCTTTCCTGGCAGCCTTCTTCCCTCCAGGGCTTTATCCCATTGTACTCCACCAAGCAGATCCCTCAAGAGGCCAAAGTCTGCTCTCCTGAAGTTCAGGGTAGTGAGCTTGGTGCGCACCCTCCTCGCCACCCTAAGGATCTCAAACTCCACCATTTCATGGTCACTGCAGCCAAGGCTGCCCTCGAGCTTCATGTTCCCCACCAGCCCCACCCTGTTTGTGAGGACAAGGTCCAGCATAGACGCCCTCCTCTTTGGTTCCTCTATCACTTGGAGAAGGATACCTGAGATAAAACCTAATAACCTGCTGCGATGAAATGACTGGTTTGGTAGATGAGAGGAGAGCAGTGGATATTGTCCACCTAGACTTCAGTAAGGCTTTTGACATGGTCTCCCATAAGATCTTCATAGGGAAGCTGATGAAGTATGTGCTGGATGAGCAGTGAATGGCACTGAAAACTGGCTGAATGGCTGGGATCAGAGGGTGGTGATTAGTGCCACAAAGTCTTGTTGGAGGCCAGTAACTAGTGGGGTACCCCAGGGGTCAATACTGGGTCCAGTCCTGTTTAACATCTTCTTTAATGATCTGGATGAGGGAGAAGAGTGTACCATCAGCAAGTTTCCTGATGACACAAAACTGGGAGGAGTGGCTGCCATCCAGAGGGACCTCAAAAAGCTGGAGAAATGGGCTGACATGAACCTCATGAAGTTCAACAAGAGGAAGTGCCATGTCCTGCACCTGAGGAGGAACAAGCCCAATAAGTACCTGGGGGTACTGGTGGACACCAAGTGGAACATGAGCCAGCAATCTGCCCTTGCCACAAAGAAGGCTAATGGTATCCTGGGCTGCATTAGAAGGAATGTTGTTAGCAGGTCGAGAGAGGCGATCCTTCTGCTCTACTGAGCACTGGTGAGGCCACACCTGGAGCCCCATGTCCAGATTTGGGGCTCCCCAGTACAAGAGAGACATGGACATATTGGAGAGAGTCCAGAAAAGGGCCACAAAGATGATTAAGGAACTGGAGGAAAGGCTGAGAAACCTGCAAATGTTTACCCTAGAGAAGATAAGGCTCAGGCAGGGATCTCATAAATGTATACAAATATCCGAAGGAAGGTTATAAAGAAGATGGGCCAGGCTGTTGTCAATGGTGCCCAGTGACAGGACAAGAGGCAACGGGAACAAGCTGAAACACAGGAGATTCCATCTGAACATCAGGAAATGCTTTTATGCTGTGAGGGTGACTGAGCACTGGAACAGGTTTCTCAGAGAATCAGAGAACACCGTATTGGAAGAGACCTCAAGGATCATCTGGTCCAACCTTAAAGATCATCTGGTCCATCCTTTCTAGTCAAGCATGATCTAGACTAGATGTCCCAGCATGCTGTCCAGGCAAATCTCAGATCTTGACCCAGAGGCATTCAATAGGGTTTCCATAATTGCTATTGTTGACTTCGGTTGTGGAGTCTCTCTCCTTGGAGATATTCAAAAGCCATCACGACATGGTCCTGGGCACTAGGTGACCTTGTTTGAGAAGGGATGTTGGACCAGATGATCTCTAGAGGTCCCTTCCAACCTCAGTATGGTCTGATTCTGCAGACTGTTCACTGCGAACACATCCTTTCCTCTCAAACAGGGAAAAACTGTAACTTTTTCCTTTTATCACTCTCTAGTTTTGAAAATGAAAGATTTAATCTTTTTTTGTAGCTTTTGAATCTGTTTTTCACTCTCTGGTGAGACAAAAGAGATGTTGTATGAATTTGATTTTTTTCTCTGTTGCCAAAGCCTCCACTCAGTTACCTTAGAATACCTAACTTTTCACCTCAGGAGAACTTTCTGAAAGTACAGCTTCCTTAGAAACATCTGTGTGTTCCACATAATGTTTTCTGGGACAAGCACATTAAAAAAAAAAATAAATTGCTTTTTAAAATAATTTCATCCTTTTCATTTTTTTTTTTTTTAAACATGACCAGCAATTAATTCAACTACAAACTAGTCATTTGGTGTATAAGTACAGTTTGTAAAGAAGAAAATGGGTGTAATTAAGAATGGGTGATAATTATTGTCCTAAGAACCTTTAAGCAAAATATGGACAAGGCTATTACATTTTGTCATTACCACAGTGTAAATGGGGCATGAGCTTCAGGGGCAATATACTTACCATCGTACTCTGGGAAATAATCAACTAAATGGGAGTACATAATTTTCTCCTCTAAGAGATCTTTTTTATTTAAGAACAGAATGACTGAAGAATTCTGGAACCATGGATATGTGATAATTGTCCTAAAGAGTGCTTTGCTTTCTTCCATTCGATTCTGGAATAACGAAGAGAGATTAATTTATGTGGTCACGAAATTTTTTATCTTTTTTTAATCAACCTATGCAATTCCATTTTATTTGATAAACAGATGCATTTCATGTTTTCCACCTTCTTACTGAAATGTAACTGATTCATTTAAAATGCATAGGTAAGTGGCAAATTAAATATGCAGGCAGTTTCCTTTTGGACAGGTCAGACATGATAGCTGCAACAGGTACTGTTGTAAATACTGATTATGCACAGTTATGATCAGCCAAAAAATTTGTGGGTACTGAAACATATGTGGTTCAAGCCAGAGAAAAGTGTACAACAAGATATAATAACCAAGTTTTAAAAAAACCTTATTTATTTTATATGACTTTCCTGAACTTTAAATGCAAGTAATCCTTAATTTTTTTGAAAGAGATCAGCTTTAAAACAGTTCCAGAAAAATTTGGAATTTACCCGCTGATAATCAGAGAATATTTCCCCAAATCAAAGGCTTATGACATAAAAACTTACGAATAGTAAATTTGTTTCTAGCACCATTGGGTTAGCCTTTACTTAAGCCTTGCTTAATTGCTCTTAAAAAGTATTGTGCGTTATAGTGGAAATGAAAGCTAATGAGGCATACAGTTCTGTTTGTAAGGGCTTTCTGACACTAAAATTCTGTTATGTTTTGATATGGTTCTGAAGAACTGTTAGTCTGACATGATACAGTTAATACAGAGTCAGAACAAATTGAATTCAATACTAGGAATTAACTCTACTTCTTTCTTGATTTGTAAAACTCTAAGGAAGGCCTGATTAGCTACCTATGGAGGTTTTTTTTAGGATCTACTTCCTGAAAACAATAGTTTCACAACCAAACAGGCCTCCAGAGAACAAAATCAAGGAAGTAAATCCTGCATATTCAGCTGTTGCTGAGCCATAGAATCACAGAAGCATAGATAGAGTAATTTCTGTTGGAAAAGACCCTTAAGATCATTCAGTCTAACCGTTAACATAACACTACCAAGTCCACCACTAAACCATGACCCTAAGCACCACATCTACATGTCGTTTAAACACCTCCGGGGATGGTGACTCAACCACTTCCCTGGGCAGCCTGTTCCGATGCTTGACAACCCTTTTGGTGAAGTTATTTTTCTCTCATCCTATTGCTTGTTACTTGGAAAAAGACACTGACACCCACCTCACTACAACCTCCTTTCAGGTAGTTGTACTGAGTGAAAATGTTTCCCCTAAGCCTCCTTTTCTCCAGGGCAAACAACTGCAGTTCCTTCAGCCGCTCCTCATAAGAATTGTCCTCTAGACACTTCACCAGCTTTGTTGCGCTTCTTTGAACATGCTCCAGCACCTCAATGTCTTTCTTGTAGTGAGGGGCCCAAAACTGAACACAGTATTTGAGGTCCAGTCTTACCAGTGCTGATGTCATGGTTTAAGCCCAGCCAGTAACTCAGAACCATGCAGCTGTTCACTCACTCCCCCCCTTCTTCTCCCCCCACTCCCAGAGGGATGGGGAGGAGAATGGAAAGAATGTAAATCCCACGGGTTGAGATAAGAACAATCCAGTAACTAAGGTATAATACAAAACCACTACTACCACCACTAATAATAATAATGATAAGGGAAATAACAAGGGGAGAGAATACAATTGCTCACCACCCGCTGACCGATACACAGCCCGACCCGAGCAGTGATCTGGGCCTTTCGCGTAACTCCTCCCGGTTTATATACTGGGCATGGTGTGCTGTGGGATGGAATACCCCTTTGGCTACTTTGGGTCAGGTGTCCTGTCTCTGCTTCCTCCCAGCTTCCCCTCCTCCCTGGCAGAGCATGAGACTGAGAAAGTCCTTCGTCGGAGTAAACATTACTTAGCAACAACTAAAAACATCGGTGTGTTATCAGTATTGTTCTCAGACTAAAGTCGAAAACACAGCACTGCACTAGTTACTAAGGAGGAGAAAAATGACTGTTACAGCTGAGCCCAGGACTGTCCTGGGTTCAGCTGAGTACAGGGGGATGATCACTGCCCTAGTCCTGCTGGCCACGCTATTTCTGATACAAGACAGAATGCTATTGGCCTTCTTGGCCACCTGGGCACACTGCTGGCTCATATTCAGCTGGCTGTTGACCAACACCCCCAGGACCTTTTTCCACCTGGTGGTTTCCCAGCCACCCTTCCCCAAGCCTATAGAGTTGCACAGGGTTGTTATAATCCAAGTGCAGGACCCAGCTCTGTAGAGCCTTCCTACCCTCAAGCAGATCAACGCTCCTGCCCAATTTGGTGTTGTCTTCAAATTTACTGAGGGTGCATTCAATCCTCTCCTCCAGATAATTGATAAAGATATTAAAGATATTAAACAAAATTGACCCCAGTACTGAGGCCTTGGGAACACCACTTGTGACTGGCCACCAACTGGATTTAACTCCATTCACTACAACTCTTTGGGTCCATCTATCCAGTTATTTTTTTTTACCCAGCAAACAGTACACCCGTCCAAGCTATGAGCAGCCAGTTTCTTCAGGAGAATCCTGTGGGAAATGGTGTCAAAGGCTTAACCGAAGTCTAAGTAATCAACATCCACAGTCTTTCCCTCATCCACTAAGCGGATCATCTTGTCATAAAATGCCCTTGTCAGGGCAGTCAAGCAGAACCTGCCACAGGTACTCTTGGGTGGATCCCATCCTGGCCCATAGACTTGTGTGTGTGTCTAAATGGTGTAATAGGTCGCTAAAAATTTCCTCTTGGATTATGGGGCCCTCATTCTGCTCCCTGTCCCTGTCTTCCAGCTCAGTGGGCTGGGTACTCTGAGAACAACTGGTCTTACTAGTAAAGACTGAGGCAAAGGTGGCATTAAGTACCTCAGCCTTTTCCTCAGCCTTTGTGTCCTGGGTTCAGCTACAGCAGTCATTTTTTCTCCTTCTTAGTAGCTGGTGCAGTGCTGTGGTTTTGACTTTCAGCCTGGGAACAACGCTGATAACACTGATGTTTTTAGTTCTTGCTAAGTAATGTTTACTCTGATCAAGGACTTTCTCAGTCTCATGCTCTGCCAGGGAGGAGGGGAAGTCGGGAGGAAGCAGAGACAGGACACCTGACCCAAAGTAGCCAAAGGGGTATTCCATCCCACAGCACGTCATGCCCAGTGTATAAACTGGGGGGAGTTACGCGGAAGGCCCAGATCGCTGCTCGGGTCGGGCTGGGTATCGGTTGGCGGGTGCTGAGCAATTGTATCCTCTCCCCTTGTTATTTCCTTTATCATTATTATTATTAGTGGTGGTAGTAGTGGTTTTGTATTATACCTTAGTTACTGGACTGCTCTTATCTCAACCTGTGGGAGTTAGATTCTTTTGATTCTCCTTCCCATCCCTCCTGGAGTGGGGGGAGGAGGAAAGGGGGGGAGTGAGCAAGTGGCTGCATGGTTCTGAGTTACTGGCTGGGCTTAAACCATGACACTTTGTCACTGTTTCCCCCCACATCCAATAAAGGATGGACATTCTCCTTAGCCCTCCTTTTGTTGTTAATGTATGCTACATTCTACTAGAAAACTCAGACAGTTTTGCTGTAAGCGTATTTTCACTTGTATTAATTTACATTTTAGTGACTTGCATAAGAATGGAAAAAAGGAACTCTAAAAAAACCCACCACCTAAAAAATTCAATTTTGTAGGAGTTGATAGTTTAGTTATTTTGTATCACCACAAAATCTTCAAGCAAATTTATTAATTTGGAGTCATGAGTGAAAGTAAATAGACAAATTTATAGATGGAGAAACTAAGGCAGAGAAGTAAAATCTTTGCTTTTTTTTTTTTGCAATCAGTTGTATTGATTTCAATGGTGCAAGAATTTAATTCAAAAAGGAGAAAAACTGAAATATCAGCAAAGCTGAGCATAAAACATAAGTTCTTAGGTTAACTGTTAAAGCACAATCGTGACCATTCCTTTTATAACTTTATAAAATATAGACCTAATAACAATATCATAGTTAAAACTTGAGGGGAGTCAGAGGAGGGGAGCTTCTATTGAAAGGCCCACATGAATAAAACCTTTTACTTTTTGTAGTTTCTGTTTGATAGAATCAGAAAGTTTCAAAGAAAGGAAAGGCATAGCAAAAGAAGCAAAGAGATGAAATGCTGTAGCTTAAATACTAATAGAATGCTATTATAAAGTAATGGACTTTAGGAAAATATTACAATTTGAATTTCTGAATTAAAGACTTTTGTTAAATTTGTCACTCATATTTACAATGAGGAGCAAGTGCAGTAAATTTATTTTGGAGTAGGTGATAAATATCCAAATTAAGCCTCAAGGATAAATATTAGGATAATTAATTTCTTACTGTTATTAATTCCTTATTAGTATTCCTGGGCAACCTTCTCTAGCTGATCTTGCTTGAACAGGGAGGTTGGACTAGATAATCTCAAGAGGCCCCTTCCAACTTCAAGCATTCTGTGAATCTGTAATATGTAAACAATCTGGATTCAGAAAGTACTGAAGCCTAATTCTAACTATAAATATATATGTACTTCCACAAAAACTACTCCTTTGCTTATCATTAGGCATAAGTCAAGAGAGAAATTGTGCTGTAAGTTGCTCTGTTAGGAACTGAGTAGGAAAATATCATATGTTCTTCTGCTACTGGGTAGCTCTTCCCAAGAGGGAACCTCATGCATTCTTTGCACTAAGATACTGGGACACTTATATTTGGAGAATTTTCCCTTTATTTCACCAGAAATTACTAATTATAAAATGAGGAACAGTAATTTACAGTTTATTTCCAGAATCAGACTTATCATACAATACTACTGCTCCTACCCAATACACATGTAGACTTTGATTATGTGGGTGGCTTCAGACCAAAGGGTTAGGTCTATCAGTGGTAAAACACTGCAGTTAGATGAAAGCAGTTATTTTTCTAACCTAAGAGAACATAGAGACCATGACTGTGTGTGTATAGCAGCAGGGATGAGGCTGCATAGCTGAAACCATTAGGCACCATAGAACAAGTAACATATTATTTGATCTGTTTCATAGAATCATAGAATCATATGAAAAGTTCGGGTTAGAAAGGACCTTAGGATGATCTAGTTCCAACCCCTCTGCAATGGGCAGGGACACCATGCACTAAACCACGTCACCCAAGACTTTGACCAACCTGGCCTTGAACAATTAAATCTTGCCAGATTCAATTCTAACTGGGCCTTAGCTTTCCTGACCTGATCCCTAACTTCCCGGACAATGTCCCTGCATTCTTCCCAGGCTGCCTGTCCTCGCTTCCACCATTTATAAGCTTCTTTTTTCCCTCTAAGTTTCCTCAGCAGCTCCTTATCCATCCATGGAGGCCTCCTGGCCCTCCTGCCACACTTCCTTCTAGTCAGGACGCAACACTCCTGAGCTCAGAGCAGGTGATCATTGAATATCAAGCAGCAGTCTTGGGCTCCCCTGTCCTTTAGGGCTTTATCCCATGGGACCTTACTGAGCAGGTTTAAATGTAAACAGCTGTAAGTACACATGCTGTAACACATCTCCCACTGAAACATCACTGAAACGACAATGAGTATTATCCTAGAAGTGTTAGCTGAAAGGAACCTCCGAAGCCCATCTAGTCCAGCCTTTCACTCAGGTACGTTTATTGGCAACACAAGACCAAGTAAGTCATGGCTTTTCAGAATCATAGAATAGTAGAATAGTTAGGGTTGGAAAGGACCTTGAGATTATCTAGTTCCAACCCCCTGCCATGGGCAGGGACACCTCGCACTAAACCATGTCACCCAAGGCTCTGTCCAACCTGGCCTTGAACACCACCAGGGATGGAGCATTCACAACTTCCTTGGGCAACCTGTTACAGTGCCTCACCACCCTCACTGTAAAGAACTTCTTCCTTATATCTAATCTAAACTTCCCCTGTTTAAGTTTGAAGCCATTACCCCTTGTCCTACCACTACAGTCCCTAAGGAAGAGTCCCTCCCCAGCATCCTTGTAGGCCCCCTGCAGGTATTGGAAGGCTGCTATGAGGTCTCCATGCAGCCTTCTCTTCTCCAGGCTGAACAGCCCCAACTTTCTCAGCCTGTCTTCATACGGCAGGTGCTCCAGCCCCCTTATCCTCGTGGTCCTCCTCTGGACTCGCTCCAACAGCTCCATGTCCTTTTTATGTTGAGGACACCAGAACTGTACGCAGTACTCCAAGTGAGGTCTCACAAGAGCAGAGTAGAGGGGCAGGATCTCCTCCTTTGACCTGCTGGTCATGCTTCTTTTGATGCAGCCCAGGGTACAGTCGGCTTTCTGGGCTGTGAGTGCACACTGAAGCAGCTCGTGTTAAGCTTCTCATCAACCAACACCCCCAAGTCCTTCTCCTCAGGGCTGCTCTGAATCTCTTCTCTGCCCAACCTGTAGCAGTGCCTGGGATTGCCCTGACCCAGGTGTAGGACCTTGCACTTGGCTTGGTTGAACTTCATAAGGCTGGCATCGGCCCACCTCACAAGCGTGTCAAGGTCCCTCTGGATGGCATCCCTTCCCTCCAGCACATCAACCGAACCACACAGTTTGGCGTCGTTGGCAAGCTTGCTGAGGGCGCACTTAATCCCACTGTCCATGTTGCTGACAAAGATGTTGAACAGGACTGGTCCCAACACCGATCCCCGAGGGACAGCACTCGTTAGAGGTTTCGAACTGGACATTGAGCCATTGATCACAACTTTTTGTGTGCAGCCAGCCAGCCAGTTCTTTATCCACCGAGTGGTCCATCCATCAAATTAATGTCTCTCCAATTTAGAGACAAAGATGTCATGAGGGACAGTGTCAAATGCTTCGCACAAGCCCAGGTTGATAACATCAACTGCTCTTCCCCTATCCATCAGTTCTGTAGCCCCATCATAGAAGGCCACCAAATTGGTCAGGTAGGATTTCCCCTTAGTGAAGCCATGTTGGCTGTCACCAACCACCTCGTTATTTTTCATGTGCCTTAGCATGCTTTCCAGGAGAATCTGCTCCAAGATTTTGCCAGGCACAGAGGTGAGGCTGACTGGTCTGTAGTTCCCCGGGTCTTCCATTTTCCCCTTCTTGAAAATGGGGATTATATTACCCTTCTTCCAGTCATTGGGAACTTCACCTGACTGCCATGATTTTTCAAATATGATGGACAGTGGCTTAGCAACTTCATTCACCATCTCCTTCAGGACCCACGGATGGATTTAATCAGGTCCCATGGACTTGTGCACGTTCAGGTTCTTGAGATGGTCTCAAACCTGATCCTCTCCTACAGTGGGCCTAAGGTCTTCATTCTCAAAGTCCCTGGATCTGCCTTCCAAGACTTGGGAGGTGTGGTCAGAGCATTTGCTAGTGAAGACTGAGGCAAAGAAGTCATTAAGAACCTCAGCCCTCTCCAAATCCAGGGTATCCAGTTCTCCTGATAGCTTCCAGAGAGGGCCCACGTTGTCCCTAATCTGTCTTTTGTTTGCTACATACCTATAGAAGCCCTTCCTGTTATCTTTCACATCCCTTGCCAGATTTAATTCTAATTGGGCCTTAGCTTTCCTGACCTGATCCCTAACTTCCCAGACAATGATGTCCCTGTATTCTTCCCAGGCCACCTGTCCTCGCTTCCACCTTCTATAAGCTTCTTTTTTCCCTCTAAGTTTCCTCAGCAGCTCCTTATCCATCCATGGAGGCCTCCTGGCCCTCCTGCTGCACTTCCTTCTAGTCGGGATGCAACACTCCTGAGCTTGGAGCAGGTGATCTTTGAATATCGACCAGCAGTCTTGGGCCCCCCTGCCCTCTAGGACTGTATCCCATGGAACCTTACTAAGCAGGTTCCTGAAGAGGCCAAAGTCTGCTCTCTTGAAGTCCAGGGCAGTGAGCTTGCTGCATGCTCTTCTCACTGTCCTGAGGATATCGAACTTGACCATCTCGTGATCACTACAGCCAAGGCTGCCCTGGAGCATCACATTCCCTACCAGCCCCTCCCTGTTGGTGAGCACGAGGTCAAGCATGGCCCCTCTCCTTGTCGGCTCCTCTATTGCTTGAAAGAGGAAGTTGTCTTCCACACAATCGAGGAACCTCCTGGATTGCTTGTGCCAGGCTGTACCATCCCTCCAACAGGTATGAGGATGGTTGAAGTCCCCCATGAGGACAAGATCCTGCGAGCGTGAGGCTGCTCCTCTCTGTCTATAGAGCGCTTCATCCAGAGTCCTCTTTATCAGGCAGTCTGTAACAGATCCTCACAGTAATGTCCCCCATCGCTGTTCTCCCTTTGACCCTGACCCTCAAACTCTCTGTTGACTGATCACCTGTCCCCAGACTGAGTTCCATACACTCCAGCCTATCACTGATGTAAGTAGCAACTCCCTTTCCCTGTCTGCCTGGCCTGTCTTTCCTAAAGAGCCTATAACCTTCCATTCCAACACTCCAGTCATAGGAGCCATCCCACCATGTTTCTGTGATACCAATGATATCATATCCATGTAGCCGTGCACACATCTCTAATTCCTCATTTGTTCCCCATACTACGGGCATTTGTATAGAGGCATCTGGGCCGAGCTCCAGATGAAGCCGACTCAATAGCTGGAGCATTTGAAACATCTCTGCACTGCTCCAAGCATTTATTACAGGTGCGGGCAACTGACTGGGAGTGTTGCGACAGATCGATGACCCCCTCCCCCAACACATCTATTTTAAAGCTTTCTTGAACAGCCTGGCAAGTCTCCTACCAAAGCAGCTCTTCCCCTTCTTTGTTAGACCAGCTCTGTAGGAGAGGATGGAAACTATTTGATTATTGCCAAAGAGAAGTAACTGCTTGGCTGGAGAAGAAAGAGTTAAAGAAGCAAAGTACACTGTGTGATTAAGCAGAGCAACCCAGCTGGACAGGAGCAGGAGAACAGAAAGATAAGGAACTGGTTATTTTGGGACTGTTTGTGAAACAACGAAGAATGTTGGAAAAAACAAAACTGTAAACCAGGAACTAAACATGATGTGCTAAAACTAGCTTGGTATAAAAGGTAGAGCAATAGGCTAAAAATATCTTTTGCTAGAATGGTATAAAAGCTAGAGCAATAGGCAATAAAGTGATTCGCTGCATGAAGATGCTCTAAATCTGTGCCTTTCATACGCCACACAGCTCCACCAACTTCCAGTAGACCTGGCCTCCCAAATCGAGTCCCATATTCTAAATACCCAACCCCCTGAATATGGCACCACTGTTCTAACCATTTATTAACCTGCCAAATGTGCCTAGTTTTTTTAAGGTCCTCCCCTTTATCCTGGAGAATTGATGAAAAGCTATCTGAGCTCCAGAGCCCCTAACCACCTCTCCCAGGGCTCTGTAGTCCCTCTTAATGTTCTCCAAGCTACTGCTATCTATATTGCTAGCACCTACATGGACCACTAGAAGGGGGTAATAGTCAGCAGGACATACTAGACCAGGCAGCCTCTCTGCAACATCCCTGATCCAAGCCCTTGGTAGGCAACACACCTCCCTCGAGGTTTCTAGGCAAGTCCTCCAAGGATGGAGAGTTGACCACCTGTCTGGGTTCCTTTTTCCAGTGTGTCATGGTTTAAACCCAGCTGGTAACTCAGTACCACACAGACACTCGCTCACCCCCCACCCCTTCCCCCCCTGCGTGGGTGGGATGGGGAGGAGAATCAAAAGAATGTAAAACCTGTGGGTTGAGGTAAGAACAGTTTAATAACTAACTAAAATAAAGTATAATACAGTGTTAATAGAAAGAACACCAACAATAACAATAACGATAATGATAATAGTAGGAAACAACAAGATAAGAAATGAAACCTCAGAAAACACAGTACAATTGCTCACCACCTGCAGACCAATTCCCAGCCTGACCTGAGCAGCGATTGGTCCCTTCCAAGTAACTCCCCCCAGTTTTTATATTGGGCATGATGTGCTGTGGTATGGAATACCCCTTTGGCTAGTTTGGGTCAGGTGTCCTGTCTCTGCTTCCTCCTGGCTTCCCATGCCCCTCCTCACTTGCAGAGCATGAGACTGAAAAGTCCTTGATCAGGGTAAGCGCTACTTAGCAACAATTAAAAACATCGGTGTGTTCTCAGCATTGTTCCCAGACTAAAGCCAAAACACAGCACTGTACCAGCTACTAGGAAGAAAAGTAACTGTTACAGCTGAAACCAGGACACAGTACTACACTTTCCTACAAACACATTAACTAAATTATCTGTACAGCTAAAGAAATACGAACTAGTTCTGGAAATAGGGATGGGATAACAAGAAATATAGGGTAAGGCCTGCATTTGTGATATGACCTGATATCACATGCAATGCAAAAGAAGCCTTGCCAAACCAAGTAAGATAATATGGCTCTGAAGAGAGTGCAGGAGCAGTGGGGAGCAGGCAGGAATTAATAGCTCGTTCCAGCACTAGCTCTGATTTTATAAGTCAGTTGTACCTCACCAAATTGCTTCCAGCAAAAGCCTATTTCAGCTGCAATGGAAAAAGCCACAAATAAATAGAAACTTATGAATAACTAATGTACAGAAATGTGAAGCTGGAGCTGGCTCAAGGCTTCTCAGTGGCTGACAGCCTTTCATAGCAGTCATGCCAACCTTCACAGCAACCTCCCTTTGACAGCAGCAACAGCTAGTTGTGGTCTCCCTAGCTCACTAGACACCTAGCATAAGAAAAATGAGCAGCAGAACCACTGTTTTTACCATCTCCCAAGATCTCTGTTGCTCTGGAAAAATCTGCAATTACTTCAATTACTTTTGCAATTACAGAAACAATATAATTGGCATAATTTATAATAGTTTGGCTCTAACAAGTCAAAAGAAATAGATGAAAAGGGCTAAAAAAGCATTTAAAAGCTGTATAAACTGGTATCCACTGAATAGAAAAGCAGGATTTCTCAGCTAACAAAAATAGTGCTCCAAGAGAAAAGACTGGATACAATATTAATCTGGAACAATACAGAAGCAGTAGTGTATCATTTCACCCTGTCCTGGGTTCAGGAATGTCTTTATCATTGTCTAGAGTGCCATCTATTTGACATGCTGTTACATATAAACAAAAAACTGTAGTGGTTTTTTTTTCCTCAATAAATTATTCATAATTTAAATGTGTTCTGTTAACAAAATTAGGATTTCATGGATTTTGAGGTATTGAATTTCATTGAAATGATAAGAGATAAATGGTGAGGTAAATAAAGATGCATTTTTTAATTAAGAACTTGTGCTGTGCATATATCTGTGTGCTGAGTTTGCCTTGGCTAGCAGCCAAACTGCTACCTAGCTGCTCTCTCATTCCCCTGTCCCCAGCAGGATGGGGGTAGAAAACAGGAAGAACTGGAACAAGAAAGCTTGTGGGTTGAGATAGACAGGGAGATCAGTTACCAATTATCACAGGCAAAACAGACTCGACTTGGGAGAAATTTAATTTATTGCCACTTAAATATTTAATTACTGATTCAGGTAGTGGGAAAGAAAATACAAACATTAAACAACAGCGTACCTCCCCACTTTCCCAGGCTCAATTTCATTCCTCTTCAGACTCTTCAACTCTGCCCACCCCCCAGACGGCCAAGCAGCACAATGGGCATGGGAGTGAGGCTTATG
This sequence comes from Strigops habroptila, assembly GCF_004027225.2. NCBI lineage: Eukaryota > Metazoa > Chordata > Aves > Psittaciformes > Psittacidae > Strigops > Strigops habroptila. The sequence continues at coordinate 17,573,789 of NC_044301.2, forward strand.
GTCAGTACACAGCATTTTCTCTCTGTTGCTGTTTCCTTCTCACACTGTTCCTCTACTCCAGCATGTCTTCCATGAACTGGAGTTCCTTCAAGAATATCCACCTGCTCTGGGGTGGATTTTCCAAAGGCTGCAGTGAACATCTGTTCTACCAGTGAACTCCTGCTTTGACCTTGGTGTTCCCTCTGCTGTTTCTCACTCCTTTCATTCTTTCCTCCTCTCTCTGTCCAGCATTTTTTTTTTTTTTTTTTTTTTTTTACCCATTCTTAAATATGTTATCACAGAGGCACTGCAAACTGATTAGCTCATCTTTGGCCTTCAGTGGGGCTGTTGACACAATTGTGTCAATGAAGCAATGCATAGGTCACTTGAGGAAGCACAGCTCAGCAGAACCTGGTTCTTACGGGTGACTTCAACTACCTAGACACTTGTTGGAAGAACAACACAGCAGCCCACATGTCATCCATCAAGTTCCTGGAATGCATGGAGGACTGCTTCCTCATACAAATGTTAGATGTACCAAGCAGGAAAGAGGCACTGCTGGACTTGCTACTGTCCTGGGTTCAGCTGTAATAGTTATTTTTCTCCTTCTTAGTAGCTGGTGCAGTGCTGTGTTTTCGACTTCGGTCTGAGAACAGTGACGATAACACACCAATGTTTGTAGTTGTTGCTAAGTAATGCTTACTCCGATCAAGGAATTTTCAGTGTCATGCTCTGCCAGTGAGGAGGGGCACAAGAAGCTGGGAGGAAGCAGAGACAGGACACCTGACCCAAACTGGCTAAAGGGGTATTCCAAACCACAGCATGCCATGCCGAGTATATAAACTGGAGGAAGTTACCTGGAAGGCCCAGATCGCTGCTCGGGTCGGGCAGGGTATTGGTCAGTGGGTGGTGAGCAATTGCATTGGGCATCACTTGTGTTTATTGGTTTATTTTCCTTTTCCCCTTTTAGTTTCATATTCTCTCCCCTTGTTATTTCCCTTATCATTATTATTATTGGTGGTAGCAGTAGTGGTTTTGTATTGTACCTTAGTTATTGGACTGTTCTTATCTCAAACTGAGGAATTTACATTCTTTCCATTCTCCTCCCCATCCCTCCGGGAGTGGGGGGGGGGGAGGGAAGAAGGGGGGGAGTGAGCGAGCAGATGCATGGTTCAGAGTTACCGGCTGGGCTTAAACCATGACAGTTCTTTGCGGTGCCCAACATGGGGCACGAAGGCTTGATATAATGACAGATCTGACCAGAGTGTGTCTAATTGTATTTGTGATAAGCGTTCATTGTTTCGGATTAATAGTCACGCGTCACGATGTTGATTTATTTGCTCTCACAGTTGTTGCGCTTGGTCTCGGAGTTTCAGCATGTCATACCTTACCTACAGACAGTATTTGCTGTTTTAGGGTTTATCAGCTGGGGGGCCTGGGCTAAGGTTCTTGTTTCGCTGTACTTCATGGTAATGACTTGTAATACAATAGACTCATTGATCGTAAAACTGGTCCAGCATGCGTTCTCAGCATGGCCATCACCTCTATACTTTGGGAGGCATATCGTGGGAATTCTTAGCAATTACACACTTGGTTTTCCTCCTCAGAGGGTCAACCTATGGAGGAGACATTCCCTTACACCCTCCGCTCCCCCACCAGGCTATTTACAGCAGCATTTGAGAATTCTAAAGGTATTGGATATCCTTTGGACACACTTGAAACCTGCCTGCTGCTTTTGCTGGGAATCAGCATGTTGCCACACATACAGCATGTGTTTTACCAGGGCCATCCCACCCTGAGAACACCTTATTTTGTCTGATCTCGAAAGTTAAGCAGGGTCGGGCTCGGATCTTGTCTAGGGTTAGATGATGACATAGGAGGACCACCAAGAGATTTTCCTCAACGCTGGACAGTCATGAGTGGCAGGGTGTGGGGGATAGTATGGGCAAGTATCTAGGCCAGTGGGCCCCTCCAGTGCTTTGGAACTTCACCACGGAACAAGAGCAAAATCCAGAAAAACTAGAAAAGTACTTAAACGAGGCATGCTGTCATCCTGGCAATACCAGAGAGGGACAACTTACGGCAATGTACTGAGGCTTGGCCTATGCCTACAGAGCCCTGCTCTAAACTATCCAGCACCTGGGACAATGGGGCCGACAGTCATGAACTAGAAGGTAGGGAAGCCAAGGAGCTGGGATCACTTGCTAGGGAAGGAGGAATTGACAAAGCCATTGCAAAACAGAAATGAGCTCTCAGCCTTTGGAGACTGCTCTTGGCAGCTGTGAAGGAAAGGTTTCCCTACAAGGATGATGTTATGAGTCGCTTGGCCACCTGGACCACGATAGAGAAAGGCCTCCAGTCTCTGAGGGAATCAGCTGTTCTAGAGATGATCTATCATAGGCCGGATGCCAGGAATGCACCCATAGATCCAGATGAAGTCGAATGCACATGACCCATATGGCGGAAACTTACATGGAGTGCACCATCATCATATGCCCACTCATTGGCATCAATGACCTGGAGTGAGGCAGCAGCACCTACGGTGGATGAATTGAGTCGTAAACTCCGAGAGTTCAAAGACATTCTCACCCCTTCCATCATTTCAGCTGTGGAAAAACTCCTGACCCAGGAGTTCAAACAACTGAGAGACGAACTATGCAATCTATCCAAATACCCACGTGTACCAACCCGTATGTCCTGGGTTCAGCTATAGCAGTCATTTTTCTCCTTCTTAGTAGCTAGTGCAGTGCTGTGTTTTTTAACTTTCAGCCTGGGAACAACGCTGATAACAACGATGGTTTTAGTTGTTGCTAAGTAATGTTTATTTCAACCAAGGACTTTCTCAGTCTCATGCTCTGCCAGGGAGGAGGGGAAGCCGGGAGGAAGCAGAGACAGGACACCTGACCCAAACTGGCCAAAGGGGTATTCCATACCACAGCACGTCATGCCCAGTATATAAACCGGGGGGAGTTACCCGGAAGGCCCAGATCACTGCTCGGGTCGGGCTGGGTATCGGTCGGCGAGTGGTGAGCAATTGTATCCTCTCCCCTTGTTATTTCACTAATCATTATTATCATTGGTGGTAGCAGTAGTGGTTTTGTATCATACCTTAGTTACGGGACTGCTCTTATCTCAACCCGTGGGAGTTACATTCTTCCGATTCTCCTCCCCATCCCTCCGGGAGCGGGGGGGAGGAAGGGGGGGAGTGAGCGAGCGGCTGTGTGGTTCTGAGTTACCGGCTGGGCTCAAACCACAACAGTTCTTTTTGGTGCCCAACGTGGGGCACGAAAGGTTGAGATAACGACAGATCTGACCAGAGTGTGTTTAATCATATTTGTGATAAGCATTCATTGTTACTACTCGTCACAATGGTGATTATTTGGCTCTCAGACTTGTTGCGCTTGATCTCAGAGTTTCAGCATGTTGTACCTTACTTACAGCCACTATTTGCTGTTTTAGTGTTTATCGGCTGGGGGGCCTGGGCTAAGGTTCTTGTTTCACTGAACTTCATGGTAATGACTTGTAATACAATAGACTCATTGATCTTGAAACTGGTCTGGTTTGTGCTTCCAGCGTGGCCATCACCTCTATACATTGGGAGGTATATAATGAAATATTTTAGCAATTGCATATATTTTTTTTTCTCCTCGGGGGGTAAACTTACGAAGGAAGCATTCTCTTTCACCCCCTGTTCCCCCACCAGCCTATTTGCAACAGCAGTTGAGAGTTCTGAAGGTTTTAGATGGCCTTTGAATACCCTTGAAACCTGCCTGCTGATTGTGCTGGGGATCAGCATGTTGGCACACATACGGAGTGTGTTTTACCCACGGCCATCCCGTCGTAGGAACATCCTATTTTGTTTAATCCCAAAAATTCAGCAGTATCAGGTTCGAATCTGGTCTAGGATTAGACGACGATATAGGAGGACCACCAAGAGATTTTCCCTGAGGCTGGACAGTCATGAGTGGCAGGGTGTGTGGGATAGTATGGGCAAGTATCTAGGCCAGTGGGCCCCTCCAGTGCTTTGGAACTTCACCACTGAACAAGTGCAACATCCGGAAAAACTAGTAAAACACTTAAACGAGGTGTGCTGTCATCCTGGTTATACCAGAGAGGGACAAATCATGGCAACGTGCTGGGGCTTGGCCGACGCCTACAGAGCCCTGCTCAACACTATCCAGCACCTTCAAAGGGAAAAAAGTGTCTCTGGATCTGATGGCAAAGCAACAGACAACACAGCTATGCCAACTACAAGCACAGCAGCTACTCAGACCCTGACCACAACAGACAACACAGCTACTCCAAGTACAGCAGCTACACCAACCCCAGTGACAAGCACAACAGCTACTCAAACCCCGACAGCAACAGACAATGTGGCTACTCCAAGCACCGCAGCCACACCAACCCCAGTGACAAGCACAGTAGTTACTCAAACCCCGACAGCAACAGACAACGTGGCTACTCCAAGCACCACAGCCACACCAACCCCAGTGACAAGCACAGTAGCTACTCAAACCCCGACAGCAACAGACAATGGAGCTGTTGGTGTTACTCAACTCCCAAGTACAACAGCTGCAGCAACCCCAGCAATAGACATTGCAACCACTCCAATCCTAGTGGCAGACACCGCAGACGCTCCAACCACAGTGACAAACACTGCAGCTAAACCAAATGGCCAGTTTGTGACAATGTCTGTTGCCCCTGTAAGCAAAAGCAGACGAGAGGCACAAAGAGCAACCCGTGAAGCGAAGAAAGATGAAGACCCAATGCCATTACTACATGCAACAGCATCTGAACAAGAGTTACTACTACGTGGGTCAGAGGAAGAGGAAGAAGAAGAAGAGGTCATTTCTCGACCCCGGACCTCAACCGAGCTGCAGAATATGCGAAAAGATTTCACCCGTCTTCCAGGGGAGCACATGGTCACCTAGTTGCTCCGATGCTGGGACAATGGGGCTGACGGTCACGAACTAGAAGGTAGGGAAGCCAAGCAGCTGGGATCACTTGCTAAGGAAGGAGGAATTGACAAAGCGATTGCAAGAGAGAAGCGAGCCCTCAGCCTTTGGAGGCGGCTCCTGGCAGTTGTGAAGGAAAGGTTTCCCTACAAAGATGATATTACGAGTCGCTCAGCCAACTGGACCACGATAGAGAAAGGCATCCAGTCCCTGAGGGAATCAGCCATTATAGAGATGATCTATCATAGGCCAGATGCCAGGAATGCATCCGTCGATCCAGATGAAGTCGAATGTACACGACCCATGTGGCGGAAACTTACACGGAGTACGCCATCATCATATGCCCACACATTGGCATCAATGACCTGGAATGACGGAATATCACTAACAGTGGATTGCCTGATTCGTCAACTCCGAGAGTTCGAAGACAATCTCACCCCTTCCATCATTTCAGCTGTGGAAAAACTGTCCCAGGAGTTCAAACAATTGAGAGACGATTTATCCGATCTATCCAGCTCCCCACGCGTACCAACCCATGTCTCAGCTATTAACAGAAGGCGCCCTACTGCTCGAGAAAGAAAATATAGGAGGTACACACCACGGGCCACCCTATGGTTTTACCTGCGGGATCACAGAGAAGACATGAGAAAGTGGGATGGAAAACCTACTTCAGCTCTGGAGCAACGGGTGCGTGAACTGGAGAACAATGGTCAAGGATGATCCTCCCAGGAAAGCTGCTGCTCCAGTCTCTGGTGAGCAGTTTCCCAGATGGGGTGAAAGAGCTGATTTTACTCCAGCTCCTGTGATAAGGAATACTAATCCCTTTCTACAAGACAGAAGTGGAGAATTTTATGATCACTATTAGAGGGGCCCTGCCTCCAGCCAGGTGGAGGAGAGGGATAATTGGGTTTACTGGACTGTGTGGATCAGATGGCCTGGCACATCAGTCTCACAGAAGTATAAGGCTCTAGTAGATACCGGTGCACAGTGTACTCTGATGCCATCAAGGCTGAACGAGAAAAATGGCCAGTACTTTCTCTCTATACTGACTCATGGATGGTGGCAAATGCCCTGTGGGGGTGGTTGCAGCAATGGAAGCAGAGCAACTGGCAACGCAGAAGTAACACTGCTGCACTGTGGCAAGATATCGCTGCTCGGGTGCAGAACCTGGTGGTGAAGGTACGCCACGTAGATGCTCATGTACCCAAGGGTCGGGCCACTGAGGAACACCACAACAACCAGCAAGTGGATAAAGCTGCTAAGATTAAAGTGGCTCAGATGGACTTGGATTGGCAACATAAGGGTGAATTATTTTTAGCCCAGTGGGCCCATGACACCTCAGGCCATCAAGGCAGAGATGCAACATGTAGATGGGCTAGTGGTCGAGGGGTGGACTTAACGATGGACACTATTGCCCAGGTTATTCATTAATGTGAAACATGCTGCAATTAAGCAAGCCAAGAGGTTAAAGCCTCTCTGGTATGGAGGACGATGGCTGAAGTAGAAATACGGGGAGGCCTGGCACATTACCTATATCACACTCCCACCGGCCCGCCAAGGCAAGCGCCATGTGCTTACCATGGTGGAAGCAACCACCGGATGGCTGGAAACATATGCTGTGCCCCACGCCACTGCCAGGAACGCTATCCTCGGCCTTGAAAAGGAAGTCTTATGGCAAAATGGCACCCCAGAGAGAATTGAGTCAGACAAGGGGACTCATTTCCGGAACAACCTTATAGACACTTGGGCCAAAGAGCATGGCATTGAGTGGGTATATCACATCCCCTACCATGCACCAGCCTCTGGGAAAATCGAATGGTACAATGGGCTTTTTAAAACCACATTGAGAGCAATGGGTGTTGGGACTTTCAAACATTGGATACACATTTAGCAAAAGTCACCTGGCTGGTCAACACTAGGGGATCTTCAACCTGGCTGGTGTGGCCCAATCAAAACTTTTATGTACCAAAGAGGGGGATAAAGTTCCTGTAGTGTATGTAAAGAATCTGCTGGGGAAAATAGTCTGGGTTATTCCTGCTTCAGGTAAAGGCAAACCGGCTGCTGCAATTGCTTTCCCTCGGGGACCTGGATATACTTGATGGGTAATGCGGGAAGATGGGAAAGTCCAGTGTGTACCTCAAGGGGATTTAATTTTGGGGGAAAACAGACAATGAACTCAACTATATCTTGTTGCCTGCTATATAATACCTCTATAGCCCATCAGCTATATGCCCATCACCACCACTCTGGGCTTTGAATAGAAGATATGTGCTGTCATGATCATCAGCGGAGAATAAAGTCATGGGAAAAGCTGGCAGGAGCAGCAGAACTGTCCTCAGGTCACCATCGACTGACCCTGACTTCCCTCCAATCGCCCCAACAAAGAATGAACTTTGATGAACCCAGATGAGATCAGCAGTGACCAGACAAGTTCAGTGGTGTCATCAGCAGGCAACAATCCAACACTGCGTCTCTCCTGCCCTGAAAGGCTGTTACAAGAGATGGAGCCTGACATCATGGACTGAACGAATTCAGCAAACTTTATAGGGGTGGTCCATGGACTAAGGAATGATAGCTCTCTCTTTGTGTATATATATACACGAGAGAAAAAGTGATGGTATATTGTAAAATGTGGGATCTGAGCATGACATGAATGGTATGGAATAAGGGGTGGATACTGTCCGGGGTTCAGCTGTAGCAGTTATTTTTCTCCTTCCTAGTAGCTGGTGTAGTGCTGTGTTTTCAACTTTAGTGTGAGAACAGTGCTGATAACACACCAATGTTTTTACTTGTTGCTAAGTAATGCTTACACCAATCAAGGACTTTTCAGTCTCATGCTCTGCCAGTGAGGAGGAGCACGGGAAGCCGGGAGGAAGCAGAGTGGGGGGAGCGAGCAAGCAGCTGCATGGTTCTGAGTTACCGGCTGGGCTTAAACAATGATGCTAGGTTGGCCCTCTGAGGGGGGAAAAAAAGATGAATAAATTTTAACAATTCCCATTACATGCCTCCCAAGGTATAGAGGTGATGACCACACTGAGAACGCAAGCCAGACCAGTTTCATGATCAAAGATTCTATTGTATTACAAGTCATTACCATAAAGTACAACAAAATGAGAACCTTAGCCCAGGTTCCAAAGCCAATATACACTAAAACAGCAAATAGTGGCTGCAAGTAAGGTGTGACATGCTGAAACTCTGAGACCAAATGCAACAACTCTGAGAGCAAATAAATCAACATTGTGATGAGTGACTATTAATCCAAAATAATGAATGCTTATCGCAAATACGATCAGACACACTCTGGTCAGATCCGTCATTATCTCAACCCTTCTTGCCCCACGTTGGGCGCCACAAAGAACTGTCGTGGTTTAAGGCCACCCGGTAACTCAGAACCATGCAGCCGCTCCCTCATTCCCCCCCTTCTTTCCCCCTGGTTCAGGAGGGATGGGGAGGAGAATGGAAAGAATGTGACTCCCACGTGTTGAGGTAAAAACAGTCCAGTAACTAATGTATAATACAAAACCACTACTGCTACCACCAATGATAATAATGATCAGTGAAATAACAAGGGGAGAGGATACAATTGCTCACCACCCGCCGACCGATACCCAGCCCGACCCAAGCAGCAGTCTTGGTCTTCCCGGTGACTCCCCCTAGTTTCTATACTGGGCATGATGTGCTGTAGTATCGAATACCCCTTTGGCTACTTTGGGTCAGGTGTCCTGTCTCTGCTTCTTTGTGGCTTTCTGTGCCCCTCCTCACTGGCAGAGCACGAGAGACTGAAAAGTCCTTGAGCAGGTTAAGCATTACATAGCAACAACTAAAACATTGGTGTGTTATCAGCATTATTCTCAGACTAAAGTTGAAAACACAGCACTGCACCAGCTACTAAGAAGGAGAAAAATAACTGTTGCAGCTGAACCCAGGATGGGTCCGTAAATGGTATGCTTATTTTTAAGGCATTAATGGAGCATAGAGTACGGGCCTGGAAGGATGGAAATAAATGGCAAAGTATTGATGTTGATCAATGCATTGTGCGAAAGCAACAGGGATTCATTTGCAAAAGTAATACCATCAGAGCTCAAGACATTCATCTTGACACTGATCAGAACGTTTGCCATTTTGAAATACATTGTAATGAAAACCTGGAAACTGTACTTGTATACATCAGAAAAGGATGTGCCTGCCTGAGAACTTCTTGTGACTTTATACTGTGTATAACCTTACTCTATATACAAGCAACCATTCTAATATTTGTGCTTCTAATTTTGTTGAGATTATAGGATGTGATTTTACTTATTCAGCTCCTGTTATGTCTTATCAGTTGCTACAATCTAACTATACACTGATCCAAGACCTGCTGCCTACCCCCATTGGAATGAATCACACCCTGATAAGAAAACTGTTACCACATGAAGACCTGAGATGATTACTGAAGCAAGCTCAAGGAAATGGACAAAAAACCTGATTACTGTCCATCATGATGTGGAGGAAATACACCATGTTTTGGAATGAGTCAGGAAAGACAGAGAACATCGATGGTGGGACACTCTTTTTGGATGGTCACCAACAGCTACAGGAACTCTGAACAGAATGCTTCATCTTGTTGTTATTTTATTGATATTAACTCTCTACTTTTTATCCTGGTGATCACAAAATATGTAAAAATCTGGAGTAAGATGAAGCAATTACCCTACTTGCTATCTCTATTTAACATGCACACACTTGACATTCCCAATGTATATGCGCTTGATATTCCGTGTAACATTAACACCTAAATGCCCTCATGTGAAACTTGAGTGACTGTAGTCATGGGGTGGATTATGTGGGAAAATCACTTGAGGGGGGGAGGAATTAGAGAAAACTGGGGTCTAACAGAAGTTGTAGTATTATAGAAACCTTTTTAGGGTAAAATAGTTGCCACTTTCAGGACAGTTTGTATGCATGGAATCTACTCCACCATGGTTCCCTAAGCAACATAACCTGCTATCCTAGAGGACCAACGGAGGGTGGAGTGGAGACACCACGGCCAGGCTCTTTTGTGCTTCCTGCAGGACTGTGAACTTGATGGTACCATGCAGCTGATAAGCTGCACAGCAGCTGTCAAATGAAAATATAAGAGATGTCCATTGTTGAGTTAGCGACTGTGGTGAAATCATTTTCCTTAGGTGAACCTTGCTCATTATAATCTCATAGAATCATAGAATCATAGAATCATAGAATAGTAAGGGTTGGAAAGGACCTTAAGATCATCTAGTTCCAACCCCCCTGCCATGGGCAGGGACACCTTGCCCTAAACCACGTGGTCCAAGGCTCTGTACAACCAGGCCTTGAACACTGCCAGGGATGGAGCATCCACAACCTCCCTGGGCAACCCATTCCAGTGCTTCACCACCCTCACTGTAAAGAACTTCTTCCTTATATCTAATCTAAACTTCCCCTGTTTAAGTTTGAAGCCATTACCCCTTGTCCTGTTTCTACAGTCCCTAACAAAGAGTCCCTCCCCAGCATCCTTATAGACCCCCTTCAGATACTGGAAGGCTGCTATGAGGTCTCCATGCAGCCTTCTCTTCTCCAGGCTGAACAGCCCCAACTCTCTCAGCCTGTCTTCATACGGGAGGTGCTCCAGCCCTCTTATCATCCTCGTGGCCCTCCTCTGGACTCGCTCCAACAGCTCCATGTCCTTTTTATGTTGAGGACACCAGAACTGTACGCAGTACTCCAAGTGAGGCCTCACAAGAGCAGAGTAGAGGGGCAGGATCACCTCCTTTGACCTGCTGGTCACACTCCTTTTGACGCAGCCCAGGATACGGTTGGTTTTCTGGGCCGCAAGTGCACACTGCTGGCTCATGTTAAGCTTCTCATCAACCAACACCCCCAAGTCCTTCTCTGCAGGGCTGCTCTGAATCTCTTCTCTGCCCAACCTGTAGCAGTGCCTGGGATTGCCCTGACCCAGGTGTAGGACCTTACACTTGGCTTGGTTAAACTTCATAAGGTTGGCATTGGCCCACCTCACAAGCATGTCAAGGTCCCTCTGGATGGCGTCCCTTCCCTCCAGCACATCAACCGAACCACACAGCTTGGTGTCGTCGGCAAACTTCCTGAGGGCGCACTCAATCCCACTGTCCATGTTGCCGACAAAGGTGTTGAACAGGACTGGTCCCAACACCGATCCCTGAGGGACACCACTCGTTACAGGTTTCCAACTGGACATCGAGCCATTTACCACAACTCTTTGCAGGCGGCCATCGAGCCAGTTTTTTATCCACCGAGTGGTCCATCTATCAAATTGATGTCTCTCCAATTTAGAGACAAGGATGTTGTGCAGGACAGTGTCGAACGCTTTGCACAAGTCCAGGTAGATGACGTCAACTGCTCTGCCCCGTCCATCATTTCTGTAGCCCCATCATAGAAGGCCACCAAATTGGTCAGGCAGGATTTGCCCTTAGTGAAGCCATGTTGGCTGTCACCAACCACCTCGTTGTTTTTCATGTGCCTTAGCATGTTTTCCAGGAGAATCTGTTCCAAGATTTTGCCAGGCACAGAGGTGAGGCTGACTGGTCTGTAGTTCCCTGGGTCTTCCATTTTCCCCTTCTTGAAAATGGGGGTTATATTACCCTTCTTCTAGTCATCGGGAACTTCACCTGACTGCCAGGATTTTTCGAATATGATGGACAGTGGCTTAGCCACTTCATTCGCCAGCTCCTTCAGGACCCGCGGATGGATTTCATCAGGTCCCATGGACTTGTGCATGTTCAGGTTCTTAAGATGGTCTCGAACCTGATCCTCTCCTACAGTGGGCCTAAGGTCTTCATTTTCACAGTCCCTGCCTTTGCTTTCCAAGACTTTCGTGGTGTGGTCAGAGCATTTGCTGGTGAAGACTGAGGCAAAGAAGTCATTAAGAACCTCAGCCTTCTCCAAATCCATGGTAGCCAGTTCTCCTGATAGCTTCCGGAGAGGGCCCACGTTGTCCCTAGTCTGTCTTTTATTTGCTACTTATCTATAGAATCCTTTCCTGTTATCTTTCACATCTCTTGCCAAACTTAATTCTAGCTGGGCCTTAGCTTTCCTAACCTGATCCCTAACTTCCCAGACAATGTCCCTGTATTCTTTCCAGGCCGCCTGTCCTCGCTTCCACCTTCTATAAGCTTCTTTTTTCCCCTCTAAGTTTCCTCAGCAGCTCCCTATCCACCCATGGAGGTCTCCTGGCCCTCCTGCTGCACTTTCTTCTAGTCGGGATGCGACACTCTTGAGCACGTAGCAGGTGATCCTTGAATATCGACCAGCAGTCTCAGGCCCCCCTGCCCTCTAGGACTGTATCCCATGAAACCTTACTAAGGAGGTTCCTGAAGAGGCCAAAGTCTGCTCTCTTCAAGTCCAGGGCAGTGAGCTTGCTGCATGCTCTTCTCACTGTCCTGAGGATATCGAACTTGACCATCTCGTGATCACTACAGCCAAGGCTGCCCTGGAGCATCACATTCCCTACCAGCCCCTCCCTGTTGGTGAGCATGAGGTCAAGCATGGCACCTCTCCTTGTCGGCTCTTCTATTGCTTGAAAGAGGAAGTTGTCTTCCACACAATCAAGGAACCTCCTGGATTGCTTGTGCCGGGCCGTACCGTCCCTCCGACAGGTATGAGGATGGTTGAAGTCCCCCATGAGGACAAGGGCCTGCGAGCGTGAGGCTGCTCCTATCTGTCTGTAGAGCGCTTCATCCACAGAGTCCTCTTGATCAGGCGGCCTGTAACAGATCCCCACCGTAATGTCCCCCATTGCTGTTCTCCCTTTGATCCTGACCCACAAACACTCTGTTACCTCATCACCCGTCCCCAGACAGAGTTCCGTACTCTCTAGCCTATCACTGACATAGATAGCAACGCCCCCTCCCCGTCTGCCTGGCCTGTCTTTTCTAAACAGCCTGTAACCTTCCATTCCAACACTCCAGTCATAGGAGCCATCCCACCATGTTTCTGTGATACCAATGACATCATATTCCCGTAGCCTTGCACACATCTCTAATTCCTCTTGCTTGTTCCCCATACTACGGGCGTTTGTATAGAGGCACCTTAGCCAAGCTCCAAATGCAGCCGACTCATTGGCTGGGGCAGCTGGAACATCTCTACATGGCTCCAAGCACTTAGTACAGGTGCTGGCAACTGACCAGGAGTGTTGGGATGGATCAATGCTCCCCTCCCCCAACACATCTAGTTTAAAGCTTTCTTGACCAGCCTGGCAAGCCTCCTACCAAAACAGCTCTTCCCCTTCTTTGTCAGACCAGCTCCACCAGCCTCCAGTAGATCTGGCTTCCCAAATGGAGCCCCATGTTCTAAATAGCCAAACCCCTGACTATGGCACCACCATTCTAACCATTTATTAACCTGCCAAACGCACCTAACTTTTTTAAGGTCCTCCCCTTTGTCCTGGAGAATTGATGAAAAACTATCTGAGCTCCAGAGCCCCTAACCACCTCTCCCAGGGCTCTGTAGTCCTTCTTAATGTTCTCCAGGCTACTGCTATCTATATCTCTAGCACCCACATGGACCACTAGAAGGGGGTAATAGTCAGCAGGACTTACTAGAGCAGGCAGCCTCTCAGCAACATCCCTGATCCGAGCCCCTGGCAGGCAACACACCTCCCTCGAGACTGGGTCAGGCCGGCAGATGAGTGCCTCTGTGCCTTTCAAAGTAGAGTCCCCTACTACTATGACCCTCCTCTTTTTCCTGGAGGCACCAGTAGTGATCCTCTTTACTGGTGCATCAGCAGGATGCTCATTAGGTGTGGTGGGTGCTTTCTCATTAGCCCCCTGCAGAAGTGCGAAGCAGTTCTGGGTGGGGACATCAGATTTAGGAGGAAGCCCCTTGTCGTTAATTGTCCTCTTCCTCCTTTTTTTGTTAGTTTTTCTCGTGACTAATTCCCAGCTTCCTGGGTTGCTGCCCTCCCTCTTTCCTTTATGAGCAATGCTGGACGTTTGCAGCCCCTGCACAGTTTGGGCCTGGAGCAAGCAGCCCAGCTTCCTCTCAGCTTCCCTGGCATCTTTTAGCTCTCCAACAGCCTCCCGCAGCTCAGCCACCTGCTGCAGGAGGACCTCCACCAGGGCGCACCGAGTGCAGCCCTGTGCATTGCGCACCCTCGCCTCAAGAGACCAGTCGAGGCACTCTCTACACTCCGAGGTCTGCGCCGCAGCCTCCCCTCTCATCGGCTCTGTCTGGGTGCCTACGCTGGCCACCGCCGGGGCAGAGCTCCCAGAGCGGGCCCTGGTCCTGAGGCGAGTGCTCACCATCCCGCTCGCTGCCCGCTCGCCCTGCCTGCGCCAACTGCAGTGCAAACTGCTGCGCCACGCCCTGACTGCCGTGCCACGCCCTGTTCGCCGCGCTCCCTGGCATGAGTTTTTACCCACTGAGGGCTGGTGCCGTCACTCCTGGCGCCGCCCCCTGTGAGTCAGCTGCTCGCGTGAGCTGAGCTGCCGGCTCCTGGGCATGTCCTGTCGAGGACTTGAGGCTCCCTCGGTCGCTCTTGCCGCCCCGAACTGAGGCTCCTGGACGCTGTGCTTCCCCCCGCTCCGGTGTTAAAGGCGTCCTCTCTGGAGATACTCACCTCGGCAATCTCATTATAATACTAACACACACCTCCATCCCAAAGTTACCCACCTCCAAGGTACGACCACCCCTCACCAAGCATGCGCTTTATATTTTTTATCATCTGCTATATCTTTAAACGAGAAGTGAAAGAATTTTACACCAATCAATAATAAAATAATGTATGACTCGAGCCACTCAAGCTCCACCTGAGAGTAAAGAAAAGTATAAAAGTGAATGAGAGAGGGGAGGAGATAGGGAAGACTCCATTGTAACTTCTGGGATCAGTCAATGGGCTGAACCTGTTTTCTCCCCCATAGGGATACCTATTGGGCAAGAACTTTATCTTATGTGTGCTAAATAACTAACCCTAGCTGTTATTGATTATAGTCTGGTTGTGTATCACTTCAAGCTTGTTTTTGCAGACAGTCCCTATCACTGGCAATCCATGAACCTTAATTTGTCATGATTTTATATTAATAAAGAGTGTTATTCCATAAACTGTTAGTGTTAGTCCTTCATGGGTGCTAGCAGTCACCACCGGCAGTGGGTCTTGGCTTTTGTGGGGTGCTGATAGATAGATCAAACATAGGGGTTGAGAAAATCTCGCCCGCTTCACGTGATAGACCAGCTTGTAGTTCCCCAGGTCTTCCTTTTTTAATAATGGGGGTTATATTTCCCCTTTTCCAGTCAGTGGGAACTTCACCAGACTGCCACAACTTCTCAAATATGATGGATAATGGCTTAGCAACTACATCCACCAGTTCCCTCAGGACCTGTGAATGCATCTCATCAGGTCCCATGGACTTGTGTACCTTCAGGTTCCTTAGATGGTCTCAAACCTGATCTTTTCCTACAGCAGGCGATTCTTCATTCTCCCAGTCCCTGCCTTTGCCTTCTGCAACTTGGGCGGTGTGGCTGGAGCTCTTGCTGCTGAAGACCGAGGCAAAAAAAAAATTTGAGTATCTCAGCCTTCTCCATGTCCTGGGTGACCAGGTCAATATTATATAAGGTCAATATAAGCAGATGCGGGTTGTAATTTCTTTCATAGCCTCTCATAGCACTTGGGAAGATGCCATAGTAATCACTTCCCAGATGCCTGTGCAACTGATACTTGATAGAGGTGATTCTAGGGTATCCATCTCATGATGCACCAGCTTTTAACCTCTATGTAACATATACCCTGCAGGTGTTGCAACACCAACCTCACCTAGCTTATTATATAACTAACAACCTGCCAAAATAACACCCTAACTTATAACTCCATGTCAAGTGATCATTTGAGATAATCAAGGGGTGGAAGCAACACCCTGCCTCCTGATACCCTGCCACTTGACCAATATTGGCAGCTTAGACACACTGCTAACACCCTGCCCCGACCTACATTGATTCAACTCTTCTCCACATTCAAAAGGCATTTGCATGATTGGCTGTTTCTGCCAGATGACCGAGACACCAGATGTCCCTGGCAGTCCACCAGACCCATGGCATCGCTTATGATCCTGTGTTTGCTCTTGGTAATTGGGTGAGTTGCTACATGGGGGAATTGTTGCTCATCTTTCTTACTTCTTCAATAAAGCTTTGTTTTATAATGTGTTTTCAGACTCCATTACTGTTAGGACCACAACATCAAAGATATATGTCTTACAAAACAAAATAAAAACATTCGGATACCTGCCAATTTAAAAGAATACAAAAATAAATTACAAGATGTATTCACTATATAAGCAACTGAAAATTTCTTCTTTATAACAGCTGTACATTTAAGGAGATGGCTGATGATATAAATAATGCAATGAGATTTCTTTCTTTTATGGGAAAAGTATAAATTTAAAAGCTTTCAGAGCTCCCAATCTTTCTTAAAAAAAAATTAATACTGAAGAAAGTTGAGAATATAATCATGACAGCCCAAGAACATGTTTTACTTTGCTATGTCAACCCTTCTCTTAAACAATAAAATCAACATATATACACAGTCATGAAGAACATTAAAATTATTTCATTTTTTCATCTAACTTTTGTAAATGAATGTTAAAAACTTGCATAGAACAGTGCTGGTAACTCATATAAATTTGATGAATAATGGGAATAGTCTTCATGAAAGAAAAAAATCCAAATATTAAATTCCCCCCCTACTTTGTAAAGCTGTATAGAAAACACTGGGTACTACTGCATTTTGCCTGCTTAGTTCATACATCACCACCCACAAGTTTCCTACTTTTGTTATTCTTTGAAATAGCAATACAAGTACAAAATATAAGCCAGCATAAATCCTGTACTTTAAGTCAATGGAATTAAGTTTACTACTTTATGATATGTTCTAGCAAAGAACCTATGAATTTTGTTTTAATTCCCACTGTCTATTATTTATGGCTTTGCTACAAAACACTAACTATGCAAATAACTACAATAAGAACATTTCTCTACAGCCAACTATTCCACTTTTAACACAAAATAGATAGATTCCACTGACCCTCCATGTAGGAGATATTATATTAGGATTAGACTCTTAATGCCTGTAGAACTTCTCATTTCATATGCAGTTGCATACTACTGCTGGTGGACATTTGGAAAACAGCCAGGACTGGACAAGCCAGTCTGCTTTGAAAATGTCTTAAAAGAACTAACAACTTTGAATTTTGCTGTTTAGCATGAAGTATTCAATCTATCATTATACTTTACTGGTCCAACAAATTTAATATCCAAACAATTATGTAAAAACACACTCATTTGTACTGAAGCTCTCTACTAACTTGTGCTTTAATATAATTTTAAATAATATATAAAATTTAAAATTAATTTTAGTGAATTTACTTTTTCTTAAAAAGTGGTGATTTATGCTGATGCTTGCTTACCTCATTGTCTGACTCCACAAGCACTTGATCATATTCACTAAGAGCTACTAGGTACATGATAGATGTGACATTTTCAAAGCAATGTATCCATTTTCTTCTTTCTGATAGTTGGCCTCCTACATCCACCATTCTGCAAAATTAACAACAATCACATCAACACCACAAATACCTTAGCAGATAAACATACAATAACATATGGAACACTGAATTCAGGAATTTAGTTGAAAACACAAATTGGTTTGTTTTTCTTAAAAATTTTACCATTTGTATTGAAGACTAATAGAATGCACTGTAAGTAAACAGGTTATTGTATTTGCTTTTTAGTCTGATGCACTTTCTGAATTTGAAGTATTATGGGTCTCAAAGCCCTCAAATTTCTGATATTCATAACTCTCATGATTCTGAGCCACGATTCTAGAATGTATGCCCTGTATATTCAGCAGAAACACATGTCCACAGAATGAAGTTGGTGGCCTGCCTTTCTCCCAAGAAATTACCAGTCAAAATTCCAAACTTGTCAAGGCTGCCTAATTTATGAGTATAAATAGAATATGATCTGTATTTACTAAAGTTGTTAATAGTCAAAATAAAACCTGAAATTTGCTGGCAGAGCATACTCCCAATTTATTATGGGTCTCAACGTAACTAGACACTCAGGTGTCTAACTTGAAATGGTAACTACACAGTTATTCTTTAAGCAATATTATTTGCACTCAAAATGAGCTGTGGGGAAAATTATTTGTAGGAGTGGTATTAAATTAAAAATCAAGTATAGAAGCAGTATCTTTACATTTCACAATTTATTATTCATAATAAAAATTATATACTCATTTTATTGAAAAATTACTTCCAGTTTTCTATCAATAATAACTACCTTCAGAAAAAGACAAGTCTGTCTCTCATTCTCTTGATATTTTTAACAACAGCTGCCAATCATATATGGACAAAACCATGAAAATAAAATTAACAAGCTAAAATTTTAAAAACATTGAATAATTTGCACCTTTAACCAATATCCTATACATGGTATTACTAATGTAAAAAGAAACAAAAGAAACAAGGCAAACTGGTGTAAAACTTTTTTTTCTACCTGAAAATGACGCTTTGTAAGTCAAATGGATATTCAATGATCCCTGTTGTTGGGACTCGAACTCTAAGCACGTCTTGCTGAGTTGGCAGATAGGTCAAATCTGCTATGCGGTCCAAGTCATTAAGGTAACTATAGATGGGGAGAAACAACAGGAATGCAAGACAGTGATACCATAATCCCAATGAGGAAAAGAAAAAGGAAGACTTGGGAAAAGGAATAGGGCATGGGATAGGAAGAAGTGCAACAGAAAAAAGAGCAATATTGACATAAAAGAGGGAAGGAAATATAAAGGAGTACTCCATTCTCCCTTCCTTCAAGTAAATTCTACAGAAGGAAAGCACGAATATTACGATTTTCATATAAATTTGCTTGACTTTCACACGTTGAATCCTCAACAATTCAAAATTTTCAAATCTGGCTAATTTAAAGACAAATAATATGATAAAATGTGTAAGAAATATGACTATAATTTCATCTGAAACTATTACATATTTCTTGATAAATACTCTGCAATGTCTACAAAGGATAGATAAACATGAATCTCCCAAGTGATAGTGACCTATTAATTATCAGTTTCAAAATGGTAGGAGGATAAATGGCACTCTTTGAAGATAAAAGAAAAAAACCCACACTGACAAATTAAAAAACTCTCCCCCTGAAATCCCTGCATCCAGAATGAAACTTCTGATCAAGTTAATAAGCCTGCAGTACATGAAATACATCACAGTCAGTTAGCAAATAATCTGAAACTGCAATAAAATTGCTTGTAAGGGTTTGTTAACGACAATGCACAACTGTTCTGCTATTGCTTAATGGTGGTTTTCAAGCACTGAAGGTTTTAATTACCTTTCATAAGAGATGTTTCAAGAAAAGAGGGATAATATACTAACATGTGATAGCCTGTTTGGGTCCAGGAGTTGCACCTTCCATGAATTCAGTGCACTAGGCAGCTTGGGCTCTCCCCAGGGTATATGTCTTGGAAAAAGACCACTGCAGTAAATTAAGGTTTTGTGTATTATTTGATTACTTCCAAGGACATGAATGACCTTGTTAGTCAGAGTTAGCTACTGGTAAGATAACCTAAGGCTGCTCTGATTCATTCCAGAGGAGTGTAGCAATGAACTCCTTGCAATTTATCAAATCATTAAATATCATTAAGTTCTGAATGTATTATTTTCTTCATAGTTATTACTCAAGGTGGTCTTTTTTAAATAAATGCACACAAGGAATAATTGTACTACTTACAGATACTCTGAATGATTTCTTATGCAATAAAGTAAATTGTTACAAACAGCAGAAACAAAGATATTTGAGTTCTACTTTACAGCAAAAATACAGAACTAATTTCTTAACTCTGGGAGGGAATCAAAAATATAATCAAATTTTCCTCACTGATTTTATTCATGAAAGATTAAGCTGTGCCCTGTTTTCATCTGGGATAGAGTTAATTTTCTTCCTAGTAGCTGGTACAGTGCTGTGTTTTGGCTTTAGCGTAAGAATAATGTTGATAACATGCTGATGTTTTCATAGAATCATAGAAAAGTTAGGGTTGGAAAGGACCTTAAAATCATCTAGTTCCAACCCCCCTGCCATGGGCAGGGACACCTCACACTAAACCATGTCACCCAAGACTCTGTCCAACCTGGCCTTGAACACTGCCAGGGATGGAGCATTCACAACTTCCTTGAGCAACCTGTTACAGTGCCTCATCACCCTCACTGTAAAGAACTTCTTCCTTAGATCTAATCTAAACTTCCCCTGTTTAAGTTTGAAGCCATTACCCCTTGTCCTGTCACTACAGTCCCTAAGGAAGAGTCCCTCCCCAGCATCCTTATAGGCCCCCTTCAGATACTGGAAGGCTGCTAGGAGGTCTCCACACAGCCTTCTCTTCTCCAGGCTGAACAGCCCCAACTCTCTCAGCTTGTCTTCATATGGGAGGTGCTCCGGCCCTCTTATCATCCTCATGACCCTCCTCTGGACTTGCTCCAACAGCTCCATGTCCTTCTTATGTTGAGGACACCAGAACTGTACACAATACTCCAAGTGAGGTCTCACAAGAGCAGAGTAGAGGGGCAGGATCACCTCCTTTGACCTGCTGGTCACGCTTCTTTTGATGCAGCCCAGGATACGGTTGGCTTTCTGGGCTGCAAGTGCACACTGCTGGCTCATGTTAAGCTTCTCATCAACCAACACCCCCAAGTCCTTTTCTGCAGGGCTGCTCTGAATCTCTTTGCCCAACCTGTAGCAGTGCCTGGGATTGCCCTGACCCAGGTGTAGGACCTTACACTTGGCTTGGTTGAACTTCATGAGGTTGGCATTGGCCCACCTCACAAGCATGTGAAGGTCCCTCTGGATGGCATCCCTTCCCTCCAGCATATCAACTGAACCACACAGCTTGGTGTCGTCGGCAAACTTCCTGAGGGCGCACTCAATCCCACTGTCCACGTTGCTGACAAAGATGTTGAACAAAGTTGGTCCCAACACTGACACCTGAGGGACACTGCTTGTTACTGGTCTCCAATTGGACATTTGGTTTTGGTTGTTGCCAAGTAGTGCTTACTCTAAATCAAGGACTTTTCAGTCTCTCATGCTCTGCCAGTGAGGAGGGACACGAAGCTGGGAGGGAGCAGAGCCAGGACAGCTAACCTGATATAGGCAAAGGGTTATTCCATGCCATAGAATGTCATGCTCAGTAAATAAACTGGGGGGAATTAGCCAGAAGGGGCTGATCTCTGCTCAGGGACCAGCTGGGCATCAGGCAGCAGGTGGTAAACAATTGTATTGTGTGTCAATTGTGTTTCATGAATTTTATTTCTCCTTCTCTCTTTTGTTTTATTACCTATTATTATTGTCGTTGTTATTTCTATTATAATATTTCACATCAATTATTAAACTATTAAACTGTTCTTATCTCTACCCATGGGTTTTACCTTCTGATTCTCCTCCCCATCCCACCCCGGGGGGACGGGGGGAGTGAGCGAGCGGCTGAGTGGTATTTAGTTGCCAGCTGGGGTTAAACCAAGACAAACCGAACTGATAGTAAATGCTGAATGTGAGAATATTACACATATTCAGAAAGATGTATTGAATCATATATCTCAGAAAAATTTTCATATTCAAAATTTACTATGAACTACTCTCAGAACCCTGACTAGTTTCTGCTAATAGGAAAAAGGGGTTGAAAATCTCAACATTACACCTGACAGTTGATTAACACAAAAAGCAGAATGGAAAAGTTGATCATCATTTTGCTGCATGGGGGGGTGGGATCCATAACAAATCCATAACCACCACAGTAGGAAATCTAAAGAGATGCTAAAACAGTAATTGGCTTCTTTTCCCTCCCACCCTACAAAAAACATTGCTTTTCTTCTGTGGCTTTATTTTGGAACAAAAGAAGGGTACTGTGGTGGGTTGACCTTGTCTGGGCCCCAGGTGCCCACCAAAGCTGCTCTATCACACACACCCCACACACCCCCCCTGGACAGGGGAGACAAAATATAATTAAAAGCTCATGGGTCGAGATAAGGAGTCATGGTTTAAACTCAGCCAGCAACCAATTATTGCTCACTCACACCCCTTTCCCCCCCCATGTCATGCCAGGTCCCACACTTCCCACCATCACCTTTCCTGTCTTTTGATATATTTATTTTTAATATATATACACACAGAGATATCACTCCCTTAGTCTATGGACCATCCCTACAAAAGTTTTTTGTGTTCATTCAGTCCATCACTTGGGGCTCCATTTGTCATAACAGTTTCTCAGGGCTGGAAAGATGGATGGTGTGTGGTGTTGGATTGTTACATGCTGAAGCCAGTTCTGATTCAATCAATCACAGCTGTACTTGTCCAGTTTTATCAAAATTCATTCTTCATTAATGTGCTGATCAAAAGGGAGTCAGGTTCAGATCCTCAAATTCAGAGCAGTGAGGACAGGTGCCACGAGGCATCCAGCATAGTGATAGGTGTATAGCCGCCAAGGAAGTGATCATATTCAAAATTACATGGCATCATAAAGTCTAATTCATTGTCTATTTTCACCCAAAATCAAATCTCCTTTAGGTATACAATGAGCTTCCTGCATTACCCATGAAGTGCACCCGGGTCCTTGAGGGAAAGCAATTGCAGCAGCTGGTTTGCCTTTGCCTGAGGCAGGAATAACCCAGACTATTTTCCCCAGCAGATTCTTTACATACACTACAGGAACTTTATCCCCCTCTATGGTACATAAAAGTTTTGATTGGGCCACACCAGCCAGGTTGGCAGATCCCCTAGTGTTGACTAACCAGGTGACTTTTGCTAAATGTGTATCCCAATGTTTGAAAGTCCCACCACCCATTGCTCTCAGTGTAGTTTTTAATAGGCCATTGTACCGTTCAATTTTCCCAGAGGGTGGTGCATGGTAGGACATGTGATATACAACAACTCAATGCCATGCTCTTTGGCCCAAGTCTCTATGACGTTATTGCAGAAATGACTCCCGTTTTCTGATTCAATTGTTTCTGGGGTGCCATTTTGCCATAAGACTTCCTTTTCAAGGCCCAGGATACTGTTCTGGGCAGCGGCATGGGGCACAGCCATCTACATGGCACTTGCCTTAGTGGGACGGTGGGAGTCTGATATAGTTAATCTGCCAGGCCTCCCCATACTTGTACTTCAGCCATCGTCCTCCATACCAGAGAGGCTTTAACCGCTTGGCTTGCTTAATTGCAGCACGTTTCACATTCATGAATAACCTGGGCAATAGTGTCCATTGTTAAGTTCACCCCTCCATCACGAGCCCATCTATATGTTGCATCTCTGCCTCGATGGCCTGAGGTGTCATGGGCCCACCAGGCTAAAAATAATTCACCCTTATGTTGCCAATCTAAGTCCATCTGAGCCTCTTCAATCTCAGCAACTTGATCCACTTGTTGGTTGTTCTGGTGTTTCTCAGTGGCCCGACTCTTGGGTACATGAGGATCTACGTGGCGTACCTTCACCACCAGGTTCTGTACCCAGGCAGTGATATCTTGCCACAGTGCAGCAGCCCAGATGGGTTTACTTCTGCATTGCCAGTTGCTCTGCTTCCATTGCTGCAGCCACCCCCACAGGCCATTTGCCACCATCCATGAGCCAGTATAAAGTACTGGCCATTTTTCTCGTTCAGCAATGTCCAAGGCCAGCTGGATGGCTTTCTCCTCTGCAAAGTGACTCGCTTCACCCTCTCCTTCAGCAGTTTTAGTAACTTGTCGTAGGCGACTCCATGGAGCCACCTTCCATCTCTGATGCTTTCCTACGGTGCGGCAGGACCCATCAGTAAATGAGGCATGCATCACTTCCTCCTCTGGTGACATTCTGAAACCTTTGCTTCTGGCCAGTCCATGATGACTTCTAGAATTCCTGGACGACTGGCATTTCCCATTTGAGCTCATTGTGTAATTAGTGCGGCCCACTTCCTCCATGTAGCATCGGTTGCATGATGTGTAGAGGAGACCCTGCTTTTGAACATCCAGCCCAGCAGGGGGAACGGGAGTGCCAGGAGGAGCTGTGCTTCAGTGCCAGTCACTTCCGAAGCAGCTCAAACCCCTTCATAGGCTGCCAGTATCTCTTTTTCAGTTGGCGTATAGCCGGCCTCGGATCCTCTGTATCCCTGACTCCAAAAGCTGAGGGGTCGACCTCGAGTCTCCCCTGGAGCTTTCTGCCAGAGGCTCCAGGTAGAATCATTCTCCCCAGCTTCGGTGTAAAGCACATTTTTCACGTCTTGCCCAGTCCGGACTGGTCCAAGGGCTACTGCATGAACTATTTCTCATTTAATTTGTTCAAAGGCTTGTTGCTCAGGGCCCCATTTGAAAACATTCTTCTTCCATGTCACGTGATAGAGAGGCCTTACAATCAGACTGCAGTTTGGGATGTGCATTCTCCAAAAATCCACAACAGCTAAGAAAGCTTGTGTTTTTTTCTTGTTAGTTGGTGGAGACATTACTGCTATTTTGTTGATCGCATCCATTGGGATCTGGCAATGTCCATCTTGACATTTGATTCCCAAAAATTGAATCTCCTGTGCAGGTCCCTTGACCTTACTTTGTTTTGAGGCAAAAATGATTTCAGAAGGATTTGGATTATTTTCTTCCCTTTCCCAAAAAATTCCTCTGCTGTATCACCCCACACTATGATGTCATCAATGTATTGCAGGTGTTCTGGAGCTTGCCCCTGTTCCAGTGCAGTCTGGATCAATCCAGGGCAGATGGTAGGGCTCTGTTTCCACCCCTGGGGCAGTCAGTTCCAAGTGCACTGGATGCCCCTCCAAGTAAAATCAAACTGTGGCCTGCATTCTGCTGCCAAAGGGATTGAGAAAAATGTATTGGCAATATCACTTGTGGCATCCCACTTGGCTGCCTTTGACTCCAGTTCATATTGAAGTTCTAGCATGTCTGGTATTGCAGCACTCAGTGGCGACATTACTTCATTCAGGTCACCTGTTGTTCTTCAACCTTCAGCAACCCCACAACAGAAGGATCCTCTGAGAGACCAGGCAAGGTGGACAGCTGCTTAATTTCCTCTGTCTCCAAGGCAGCTATACCAAAAGCCCATTGGTACCCTTTTGGGTCTTTGAAATACCCTCTCAAGGTAGTCTTTGCCAAGGATGCAGGGACCCCCTGGACCAGTCACAATGGGGTGCTTTTGCCACTCCTTCCCATTCAGGTTGATTTCAGCCTCCAGTACAGTCAGCTCTTGGGATCCCCCTGTCACTACAGAAATACAAATGGGTTCTGCCCCTTGGCAGCTTGATGGCATCAGGGTGCACTGTGGACCAGTGTCTACTAGAGCCTTATACTCCTGTGGCTCTTACATGCCAGGCCATCTGATCCACACAGTCCAGTAAACCCTATTGTCCCTCTCCTCCACCTGGCTGGAGGCAGGGCCCCTCTATTCCTGGTTATAGGATGCTGCACTTAATTCTTGTAAAATCAGATTAGAACTCTCTCTGGAAGAACCCCCATTTTTGGTTGTTTTTCCTTGCAGTTCACGTACCTGTTTCTCCAGAATTAAGGTAGGTTTTCCATCCCGTTTCCTCATGTCCTCTCCATGGTCTCGCAGGTAAAACCACAGGGTACCCCATGGAGCTTACCTTCTATATCCTCCCTCTTGAGCAGAAGGATGCCTACTGTTAATATCTGAGATGCTGGTCTGTACAGCTGGGGAGTAGGATCTATCCTCAGTGAGTTGCTGGGACAATTTTTCACATCGTTCAGAGAGTTTTTCCAGAGGCGAGACCTAAGACCATAGGGAGGAAGATTTTCTTCATATTGCCAGATTTGGCAAGCTAATTCATTCACCATTGGTGCCTCTGCATCTCACCAGTTCATTATTGCCAATGAGTTGGCATATGACAATTGTGCACTTTGTACCAATTTCTGACATGACTTGTGTGCACAGGACTCTCTATGGATCTGTGGGTAACCGTGCATTGTTCAGGTCAAAATAAAGCATCTCTAGTGCAGCTAATTCCTTCAGGTACTGTATACATCTCTCCATTGCTGTCCACTTCCCTGGGTTACATACAACATCTTCCTTCAAGGGATATCATTCCCTCATGGCTGATAGGAGTCACCTTCAAAGGCTGAGGACTTGTCTCCCTTTTCCTGTTTCCCTAGAAAGTGATCCCAGCTGTTTGGCTTCCCTACCCTCTAAGTTGAGGCTACTAGCTCCATTATCCCAGCATCAGAGCAGCCAGGTGATAATGTGCTCACCTGGACAGTGGCTGAAATCTCATATGTC
Organism: Strigops habroptila; assembly: GCF_004027225.2. Lineage (NCBI taxonomy): Eukaryota > Metazoa > Chordata > Aves > Psittaciformes > Psittacidae > Strigops > Strigops habroptila. Next base: position 17,600,005 of record NC_044301.2, read on the forward strand.
CTGCAGCTCACTCAGGGACAGGGATCGAGGTTTTGCCTCTTCCTCCTGTTCTTGTGATGGCCCTGCTTCATCCTGTTTCACTAAACAAGCTGACTTTCGTGTCCACTTGTTCTTCTGTATAGGGGCAACTGATAGAGGCATGGATTGGTTCTTTGGTTCAGCAGGAGTGCCTCCTACCAAGGTCGGAATGGCTGCAGTGTCTGTTGTCAGGGTTGGAGTGGCCGCAGTGCCTGTCACTGGGGTTGGAGTAGCTGTGGTGTCCGTGGCTTTGCCATCAGATCCAGATACCTTCTTTTCCCCTTGAGGGTACTGAATAGTGTTGAGCAGGGCTCTGTAGGCATAGGCCAGGCCCCAGCATGTTGCAGTGATTTGTGCCTCTCTGGAATTGCCAGGACAACAGCATACTTTTTCCAAATATTTGGCTAGTTTTTTCCAGATTTTGCACTTGTTCAGGAGTGAAGTTCCAAAGCACTGGAGGGGCCCACTGGCCTAGGTATTTGCCCATACTGTCCCACACACCCTGCCACTCATAACTGTCCAGCCTCGGGGAAGATCTCTTGGTGGTATACTTAGATAGCTTAGTTTAGATAAATAGTTTAATGTTAAACAAGACCTGAACCGTATGCAACATGCTAGTTCCTAGCAAAAGGACCAGGTTGGTTTCAAGGATAATCAAAGGATATTTAAAATCTTTAAAATTCTCGAAAGCTACTGTAAATAACCTGGTGGGGAAGGGGAAGGTGTGGGAGGATGTCTCCTCCATAAGTCGGCCCTCCAAAGAGAAAAGGCAAAAGGTATAATTATCAGTAGTTCCCATTAGATGGCTCCCAAAGTATAGAGGTGATAGCAATGCTGTGAACACATACCAGATCAGTTTCACAACCAGCAATTCTATTGTATCAGAAGCCATTACTAAGTACAACAAAACGAGTACCTTAGCCCAGACCCCAAGGGTGATAAACACCAAAACAGCAAATGCTGGTTGCAAGTAAGGTGTGACATAATGGAACTCTGAGACCAAGTGCAACAACTCTGAGAGCAAACAAATCAACATTGTGACCAGCGACTATTAAACCAATACAAGGAATGCTTATAGCAAATTTGTTTTGACACACTCGGATCAAATCTGTCATTATCTGAACCCTTCGTGCCCCACGTTGGGTGCCAAAAGAGGACTGTCGTGGTTTAACCCCAGCCATCAACTAAGCACCACGCAGCTGCTCGCTCACCCCTCCCTTCCCCCCTCCCCAGGTGGGATGGGGAGGAGAATCAAAAGAATGTAAACCCCAAAGGTTGAGATAAGAACAGTTTAATAACTAAACTAAAGTACAATATAATGCAATACTAATAATAATAATGATAAGGGAAATAACAAGGGGAGAGAATATAAAACTAAAAGGGGAAAAAAATAAACCCCAAACCAGCAGTGACGCACGATACAATTGCTCATCACCCACTGACCAATGCCAAACCCGTCCCCAAGCAGTAATCGGTCCCTTCGGGGTAACTCCCCCCAGTTTATATACTGGGCATGACATGCTGTGGTATGGAATATCCCTTTGGCTAGTTTGGGTCAGGTGTCCTGTCTCTGCTTCCTCCCAGCTTCTTGTGCCCCTCCTCACTGGCAGAGCATGAGAGACTGAAAAGTCCTTGATCAGGACTTAATAAGCACTACTTAGCAAAAACTAAAACATCTGTGTTATCAACATTGTTCTCAGACTAAAGCCAAAACACAGCACTGCACCAGCTACTAGGAAGAAAATTAGCTCTATCCCAGACAAAATAGGTACAAAGAAGTACTGTGGATCATTATATGCTATAGTGGTATTCATGAAAGCAGGAGAACTTTAAGAGAGTAAATTTGTAGGTGTCCCATTCTGTCCTGGGTTCAGCTATAGCAGTCATTTTTCTCCTTCTTAGTAGCTGGCACAGTGCTGTGTTTTTGAGTTTAGTCTGAGAACAACGCTGATAACACCGATGTTTTTAGTTGTTGCTAAGTAATGTTTATTCCGACCAAGGACTTTTTCATTCTCATGCTCTGCCAGGGAGGAGGGGAAGCTGGGAGGAAGCAGAGACAGGACACCTGACCCAAAGTAGCCAACGGGGTATTCCATCCCACAGCATGTCATGCCCAGTCTATAAACTGGGGGGAGTTACCCGGAAGGCCCAGATCATTGCTCGGGTCGAGCTGGGTATTGGTTGGTGGGTGGTGAGCAATTGTATCCTCTCCCCTTGTTATTCCCCTTATTATTATTATTGGTGGTAGCAGTAGTAGTTTTGTATTATACCTTAGTTACTGGACTGTTCTTATCTCAACCCGTGGGAGTTACATTCTTTCCATTCTCCTTCCCATCCTTCCAGGAGCAGGGGGAGGAAGAAGGGGGGGAGTGAGCAAGCGGCTGCGCGGTTCTGAGTTACTGGCTGGGCTTAAACCATAACAGTGGATGACAAGTTGCCTACGAGCCATCAGTGTGCCCTTGCGGCCAGGAGGGCCAATAGTATCCTGGGGTGCATTGGGAGGAGTGTGGCCAGCAGGTCAAGGGAGGTGATCCACGCCCTCTACTCGACCCTGGTGAGGCCACATCTGGAGTACTGTGTCCAGTGCTGGGCTCCTCAGTACAAGAAAAACAAGGAGCTACTGGAGAGGACCCAGCAGATGACCACAAGGATGATCAGGGGTCTGAAGCATCTCTCTTATGAGGAGAGATTGTGGGAGCTGGGCCTGTTTAGTCTAGAGAAGAGCAGACTGAGAGAGGATCTCATTAATGCATATAAATACCTCAAAGGTGGGTGCCAGGAGGATGGTGCCAGGCTCTTTTCAGTGGTGCCCGGTGACAGGATGAGGAGCAATGGACATAAGCTAAAACACAGGAAGTTTCACCTCACCATGAGGAAGAACTTCTTTATGTTGAGGATGGCAGAGCACTGGAACAGGCTGCCCAGGGAGGTTGTGGAATATCCCTCTCTGGAGAGATTCAAAACCTGCCTGGACACATTCTTGTGTAACCTGCTCTAGGTGGCCCTGCCTTGGCAGGGGGGTTGGACTACATGATCTCCAGAGGTCCCTTCAAACCCTAATGATTCTGTCATTCTGTGAAGTGTGTGTATCGTAGACCCTGATGTCAATCCTGTTTTGCTCTATTCCCCCCACTGCTTAGTACTACATCTGAATATTTTGCAGTAGAGCAGAAATTTTCTCTTTAGTCATGTACAGTCTTCCCAAAATGCCAGTGGAACAAATCAACTGACTTATGCATTATAATGACTTTTGTATTAACTACATAACAGTATACTTCTATGCCTCTAGAACTGCATACGCAAACCCAAGACTGCTAGGAGGTATGGGGTGATTGTTTGATTTTTTAAGTTTTTTTTTAAATAAGTTACTAGGTTGACAGAATATTTCGAAATGCTGCATGGGAATATGGAAAGTGTAAATGAACAGAAGTTAATATTTGCACAAAAAGCAAAAGAGAGCTGAAATGCTGCTATTGCTTAAACAAGACTACTAGCACACACGATTTTGAAATCTCATTACTATAGCTGTAACATGGAACATTTAGAATTTCATTTATTTAGAATAGAATAGTTCCAGTCAGAAGAGACCTACAATGATCATACAGTCCAACTGCCTGACTGCTTCAGGGCTGACCAAAAGTTAAAGCATTTTATTAAGGGCATAGTCTAAATGCTTCCTAAACACTGATAGGCTTGTGACAATGACCACCTCTCTAGGAAACCTGTTCTAGTGTTTGATCACCCTCTGGGTAAAGAAATGCTTCTTAGTCTGAGCCTTCCCTGATGCAGCTTTGAGCCATTCCCACATGTCCAGTCACTGGATACCAGGGTGAAGAGGTCAGCACCTCCCACTCCCCTTCCCCTCTTCAGGAAGCTTTAGAGAGAAATTAAGTCACCTCTCAGCCTCCTTTTCTCTAAACTAGACAAACCCAGAGTCCTCAGCCACTCCTCACAGGACATGCCTTCCAGCCCTTTCATCACATTTGTTGCCCTCCTATGGATGCATTCAAGGACCTTCACATCCTTCTTAAATTTTGGGGCCCAGAACTGCACACAAATACTCAAGGTGAGGCCACACCTTTGATAAAGGGTCTATCATAGTTGTTGTTTATCATAGTTTATAAGTCTTTATTGTTGCAGTGAATTATATTCAAGGCTTCTTCTTATCAAAAGGGTTGGATGAACGAGTTGAATGGATCAACTGGTGGTGTAAATGTTTTTCCCTGAGTTCGTTAAGAGAGTGTGAATGTCTCTCTGAGAGTTAGCCAGACCAGCATGGGAGGAGTGTATACCTGGTCAGCCCAATATAAAGTATAAGAACTGAACAACTAGCAAAAGAACTTTGAGGAGAGTAACAGGTTTGTTCTGTTTTCAATCCACGTATTAGAATCATAGAATCAACTAGGTTGTTTCCAACAACCTTTAAGATCAAGTCCAACCTTTATCTCACTACTGCTAAGTCCACCACTAAACCATGTCACTAAGGGCCTCATCTACATGGTTTTTGAACACTTCCAGGGATGGCGATTCCACCACTTCCCTAGGAAGCCTGTTCCAATACCTGATTACCCTCTTGGTGAAGAAATTTTTCCTAATATCCAGTCTAAACCTCCCCTGGTGCAGCTTGAGGCCATTACCTGTTGTCCTATCACTTGTTACTTGGGAGAAGAGACCAGCCACCTCCTCTTTCCATCCTATTTTCAGGTAGTTGTAGAGAGCGATAAGGTCCTCCATGAGCCTTCTCTTCTCCAGACTAAACAACCCCAGTTCCCTCAGCCATTCCTCATCACACTCGTGCTCTAGGCCCTTCACCAGCTTCGTTGCCCTTCTTTGGACCTGCTCCAGCAACTCAGTATCTCTCTTGTAGTGAGGGGCCCAAAATTGAACACAGTATTCAAGGTGTGGCCTCACCAGTGCCAAGTACAGGAGGATGATCACTTCCCTGGCCCTGCTGGCTATACTATTTCTGATACAGACTAGGATGCCATTGGCCTTCTTGGCTGCCTGGGCACAAGTTGCTTATGTTCAGCCAGCCATCAGTCAGCACCCCCAGGCCCTTTTCTGCCAAGCAGCTTTCCAGCCACTCTTCCCCAAGCCTGTAGCATTGCAGGGGTTGTTCTGGCCCAAATGCAGGACCCGGCACTTTGCCTTGTTGAACCTCATACCACTGGCCACAGCCCATTGTTCCAATCTGTCCAGATCCCTCTGCAGAGCCTTCCTACCCTCCAGCAGATCAACCCTACCACCCAACTTGGTGTCATCCACAAATTTACTGAGGGTGCACTCAATCCCCTCATCCAGATCATCAGTGAAGATATTAAACAACACTGGCCCTAACACTGAGCCCTGAGAGACACCACTAGTGACCAGTCGCCAACTAGATGTGATGTCATTTACCATCACTCTTAGGGCTCAGCCACCCAGCCAGTTTCCAACCCAGCAAAGGATCCTCCTATACAGGCCATTAGCAGCCAATTTGTCCAGGAGAACACTGTGGGAGAGTGTCAAATACTTTTAGTAAACCCAAATAGACAATGTCCATAGCCTTTCCCTCACAAACCAGGTAGGTCACCTTATTGTAGGAGATCAGGTTGGTCAAGCAGGACCTGCCCTTCATGAACCCATGCTGACTGGGCCTGATCCCTCTGTTTTCCTGCACATGCTTTATGATCTCACTTAGGATCATCTCTTCCATGACCTTCCCTGGCACTGAGCTCAGGCTGACAGGCCTGTAGTTCCCGGGGTCTTCCTTCCTGCCCTTTTTGTAGAAAGGCGTCACATTGGCCAACCTCCAATCCTCGGGGACATGCCTGAGGATGGCTGGTTTGACTATTAAAGACTGAGGCAAAGGCAGCATTAAGTACCTCAGCCTTTTCCTCATCCTCATCCTCAGACACTGTAGCAGGAGGCCCTGACTTGGACGGCAACAGAATAGGAGTATTTGACCTTGATGATAGAGCCCTGTGCCTCTGAAGAGAAAAGAAAAACAACTTTGAGAAAGTTATCTGAGTGAAGAGACATAGTCAGTAGAAAAGCAGGGACTTGGCTAACAGAGACTGCGCACATGTAGGTAACACCTTAACCAATCAACGTATAGCAGGGGTGTGTGATCAAAGGCTATACCCTATAAGGAGTTGCCTGGTGGCAAAATGCTCACATCTGTTACTGTAGAACAAAGGGCTAATACCCTATTAGGAGTTGCCAAGTGGCAAATGCTACACCTTAACCAATTAATGTATAGCAGGGGTGTGTGAACAAAAGGCTAAACCCGATCAGGAGTTGCCTGGTGGCAACTGCTTACATTTATTACTATATAAATAAGGCTCTGTTAAAGCAATAAAGGTCTTTGGTCTGCAGATCACCAGAGTCCGTGCCTTCAATCTCCACAAATGGCGCCCCACACGGGGCCTGAACGCGGCAATTAGAGCGACCGGTGGAGACCCCAGCCAATCTAGAGACAGGAGCAGCAGGATCAGAGAGCTGCACCCTGGGAAATAATCACCGTGATAAAAGGTGAGAGGCTGGGGCATTACGATGGGGGTGAGTATGTCCTCGGAAGAAAAGTCTATTATCTGCATTTTCAAAAAGATTCTGCAAAGAAGAGGTATCTCTTATGATGAGAATACGCTCCGCTTGTTACTTGCCTGGCTTAAAAACAAAGGCGTAGCAGCGGATGCACAAACTGCTTTTCATGTAGAGACATGGTCGCGAGCTGGGGAAGTACTGTGGGACCGTGCCACGAAAAATGATAAGGTTGCCGCCGCTTTACTGACCCCTTGGCGAACTATTTTTGAAACTTTAAAAGCTCATGTCGGCTCACAATCAACGGAAGTAGAAGCGGCACTTTCGGCTCCTCCTCCACCCCCCTCTTTGGCGGACTCTGCCGTAAGACCAAAACCTCAGCCTGCTGCTACTGCTCCTGCGGTTCTGCCTCCTGATAATTCCTATGACGACCTGGATGACCCTTTTGACCCAGGGATTATTGATCCGGAAAAGGAGCCTGATTTATATCCCCCAGACCCTCATGATAAATGGGCAGCTGTAAAGGGAGAAGCGAGATGAGCAGGGGATGCAGATGTATTGCGTGCTTTCCCTGTGATGTATATGCCTGATCAAGATCCACGATGGGAAGGTCTCTCGTATGCTCTTATCAAAGATATCAGACGAACAGTGACGGACCATGGACTTGGGACTCCATATACAACTCATTTGATACAGTCTCTCTGTGATACTCATGTATTTACCCCAAATGACTTTAAAACATTGTTTCGTTTGATAATGACGGACATGCAATACACTATGTGGAAGAGGATAGAAACTATTTGATTATTGCCAAAGAGAAATAACTACTTGGCCGGAGAAGAAAGAGTTAAAGAAGAAGCAAAGTACACTGTGTGATTAAGCAGAGCAACCCAGCTGAACAGGAGCAGGAGAACAGAAAGATAAAGAACTGGTTATTTTGGGACTGTTTGTGAAATGACGAAGAATGTTGAAAAAACAAAACTGTAAACCAGGAACTAAACATGATGTGATAAAGTAGCTTGGTATAAGAGTTAGAGCAATAGGCTAAAGATAGCTTTTGCTAGAATGGTATAAAAGCTAGAGCAATAGGCAATAAAGTGATTCGCTGCATGAAAAAAAAAAGAGTAAAAACTGATAATGGACCTGGATATACAGCCAAAACTACCTTAGCACTTTTCCAACAACAGATATCCCACACTCTCCCATGGGCCAAGCAATTGTTGAGCGTGCGCATGGCACCCTCAAGACTATGCTAACAAAACAAAAAAGGGGGAGTAGGGGATACACACCCTATGAATGTTCTTAATTTTTTGAACCTCAAAAAATTGATTTGTTAGGTTCTGTTAGAATGGATGAAGGTTTGTATTTTAATTATACAGGTCAGAATCAATCATTAATGCAAATTGTTAGCTCTTCGTTGTCTGTCTATTGAAACGCTTCTATATGGTGTAATCACATGTCTGTTAACATTTCTCGCTCTGGAGTATACTGCGACTGGACCGGTGGCCCACTTGCGTTAGACTGGGAGCACACAAAGGTTGAGGAAGCACCTTTGGAGAGTTGTATAGAGAGAAGAATTCCTTGTATCATTTGTAATACGAATGAACATACTGTATGGACTAAATGTGAATGTGTGGAACGTGGGCGGAAGTGGTTCTGTGATTCCAAGTTGAGAGAGGCATTGTGTAAGTGGTGCAGGAAAGATACAGTAACAACACACAGACCTCAAATTGTGGGGTTAGTGTGTGGAAAGACTCACCTAGTCCTGCAACTTTGGCAGGTTTGGGAAAGTGATTGGGAAAAGACAAAGGATAAGTGTGCACGTAGGTTTAAGTGGAAGCTTAGAAAGGTGGTAGAAGGAGTTTGTCGTGGTTTGAGCCCAGCCGGTAACTCAGAACCACACAGCCGCTCGCTCACTCCCCCCCCTTCTTCCTCCCCCTGCTCCCGGAGGGATGGGGAGGAGAATCGGAAGAACGTAACTCCCACGGGTTGAGATAAGAACAGTCCCGCAAGTAAGGTATAATACAAAACCACTGCTGTTACCACCAATGGTAATAATGATTAGTGAAATAACAAGGGGAGAGGATACAATTGCTCACCACCCGCCGACCGATACCCAGCCCGACCCGAGCAGTGATCTGGGCCTTCCGGGTAACTCCCCTCGGTTTATATACTGGGCATGACATGCTGCGGTATGGAATACCCCTTTGGCTAGTTTGGGTCAGGTGTCCTGTCTCTGCTTCCTCCCGGCTTCCCCTCCTCCCTGGCAAAGCATGAGACTGAGAAAGTCCTTGGTCGGAATAAACATTATTTAGCAACAACTGAAAACATCAGTGTTATCAGCGTTGTTCCCAGGCTGAAAGTTAAAAAAACACAGCACTGCACCAGCTGCTAAGAAGGAGAAAAATGACTGCTATAGCTGAACCCAGGACAGAGTTTTTGACTCAAAGGGACCAAATTGCTCCCTGCAGCCAAGATCCTTGGGAAATGATGAGTTTTGACAAGCGAGGCCTATTTTGTCTTGTCGTCTTTTTCACCCTCCTTACATTAAGTAGCTCAATTTGGGTCCCATCCCAGCCAAAAACAAATATATGGGTCACCTTGGCAAATTACACAGGACAAGATACACTATGTTTATCAATGTCGTCTCCATTCAATCCATTTACCACTTGCCTTGTAGGGCAGCCTGCCGATAATTGGCCTGTTCCTCCAGCCCAACAGGTAGTGGCACAAAAGAATGGAGTAGTGGACAATTGGGATGAGTGGGCGCCATACCTGTCTCACGCTGACTTGGAACCGCAAGAAATAGACCTGCTAGGCTCAGTAAAAATAGACTATTGTCTCTACTTTAACTACTCTGGAGGCAATAGCGGCAGAACTGTACAATGGTTGAATGCTACTTTACCTATATTCTGTAATGCCAGTGCCTGGTGTAACTATACGTCCAAAAACATGTCACGATCCACTAATCAACCTTTATGGTTACCACCCGTTTTTTTTCTAATATGTGGTGACAGAGCATGGCCTGGCATTCCCTCCCATGCTCGTGGGGGACCATGTAGTATAGGCAGACTAACAAAATTAACCCCAAATATCTCTATGATACTAAATTATGCTAGATTTCACTGTCTCTACAGGTTAAAGAGATCTGTTCATGCTTTTACTCCTGACTGCAAAGACATGGCTACATTCTGGAATCCTGCAAAGATAATCTCAGCATCTTTTTTTACACCAGGAGTAGCTGCTGTACAAGCTCTCACAACTTTAAACAGATTAGGATGCTGGCTTGCCAAACAAACTAATGCAACATCATTAGCTTTAAGTGGGCTTTTGCTAGATGTTGATTCTATTAGGCACGCTACTCTACAAAATCGAGCAGCCATTGATTTTTTGTTGTTAGCACACGGACATGGATGCCAGGATTTAGAGGGGATGTGCTGCATGAATTTATCTGATCACTCACAGTCTATACATGCCAGCATCAGAACCTTAATGGAACAGACAGAGAAGTTACAAGAAGATGATGGGGTTTTTGGGATCGACAGCCTTCTGAGGGGTTGGGGCATAACTGGGCTATTGCTATCACTGGTCAAAGGAGGGCTGCTGTTCTTAGGAATTATTATCTGCATAGTGCTTATAATACCTTGTATAATGACGTGCTTGCAAAATATGATACAAAAAATGCTTTATCAAGTTCTAGTGGTAGAAAAACAAAAAGGGGGAATTGTAGCAGGAGGCCCTGACTTGGACGGCAACAGAATAGGAGTATTTGACCTTGATGATAGAGCCCTGTGCCTCTGAAGAGAAAAGAAAAACAACTTTGAGAAAGTTATCTGGGTGAAGAGACATAGTCAGTAGAAAAGCAGGGACTTGGCTAACAGAGACTGCGCACATGTAGGTAACACCTTAACCAATCAACGTATAGCAGGGGTGTGTGATCAAAGGCTATACCCTATAAGGAGTTGCCTGGTGGCAAAATGCTCACATCTGTTACTGTAGAACAAAGGGCTATACCCTATTAGGAGTTGCCAAGTGGCAAATGCCACACCTTAACCAATTAATGTATAGCAGGGGTGTGTGAACAAAAGGCTAAACCCTGGTGGCAACTGCTTACATTTATTACTGTATAAATAAGACTCTGTTAAAGCAATAAAGGTCTTTGGTCTGCAGATCGCCAGAGTCCGTGCCTTTAATCTCCACATTCCCCTACTATCCAGTAAAGGATGGAGGTTCTCCTTGGCCCACCTCTTATTGCTAATATGTTTGTAAAAGTACTTTTTATTGTCTTTTATGGCAGTAGCCAGATTTAGTTCCATCTGTGCCTTTATAGAATCACAGAACAATAGAATAGTTAGGGTTGAAAAGGACCTTAAGATTATCTAGTTCCAACCCCCCCCCATAGGCAGGTGTCCTGAGTTCAGCTATAGCAGTCATTTTTCTCCTTCTTAGTAGCTGGTGCAGTGCTGTGGTTTTTAACTTTCAGCCTGGGAACAACGCTGATAACACTGATGTTTTCAGTTGTTGCTAAGTAATGTTTATTCCAACCAAGGACTTTCTCAGTCTCATGCTTTGCCAGGGAGGAGGGGAAGCCAGGAGGAAGCAGAGACAAGACACCTGACCCAAACTAGCCAAAGGGGTATTCCATACCACAGCACATCATGCCCAGTATATAAACCGGGGGGAGTTACCTGGAAGGCCCAGATCACTGCTCAGGTCGCGCTCGGTATCGGTCGGCGGGTGGTGAGCAATTGTATCCTCTCCCCTTATTTCCCTTATCATTATTATCATTGGTGGTAACAGGAGTGGTTTTGTATTATACCTTAGTTGCGGGACTGCTCTTATCTCAACCCGTGGGAGTTACATTCTTCCAATTCTCCTCCCCATCCCTCCGGGAGCGGGGGGAGGAAGGGGGGGGAGTGAGCGAGCGGCTGTGTGGTTCCGAGTTACCGGCTGGGCTCAAACCACGACAGTTCTTTTTGGCGCCCAACGTGGGGCTCGAAAGGTTGAGATAATGACAGGTCTGACCAGAGTGTGTTTAATCATATTTGTGATAAGCACTCATTGTTACTACTTGTCACAATGGTGATTATTTGGCTCTCAGACTTGTTGCGCTTGATCTCAGAGTTTCAGCATGTTGTACCTTACTTACAGCCACTATTTGCTGGTTTAGCGTTTATCGGCTGGGGGGCTTGGGCTAAGGTTCTTGTTTCACTGTACTTCATGGTAATGACTTGTAATACAATAGGCTCATTGATCATGAAACTGGTCTGGTTTGTGCTTCCAGCGTGGCCATCACCTCTATACATTGGGAGGTATATAATGAAATATTTTAGCAATTGCATATCTTTTTTTTTTCTCCTCGGGGGGTAAACTTACGAAGGAAGCATTCTCTTTCACCCCCCGTTCCCCCACCAGCCTATTTGCAACAGCAGTTGAGAGTTCTGAAGGTTTTAGATGGCCTTTGAGTACCCTTGAAACCTGCCTGCTGATTGTGCTGGGGATCAGCATGTTGGCAAACATACGGAGTGTGTTTTACCCATGGCCATCCCGTCGTAGGAACATCCTATTTCGTTTAATCTCAAAAGTTCAGCAGTATCAGGTTCGAATCTGGTCTAGGACTACGATATAGGAGAACCACCAAGAGATTTTCCCTGAGGCTGGACAGTTATGAGTGGCAGGGTGTGTGGGATAGTATGGGCAAGTATCTAGGCCAGTGGGCCCCTCCAGTGCTTTGGAACTTTACCACTGAACAAGTGCAACATCCGGAAAAACTAGTAAAACACTTAAACGAGGTGTGCTGTCGTCCTGGTTATACCAGAGAGGGACAAATCATGGCAAGGTGCTGGGGCTTGGCCTATGCCTACAGAGCCCTGCTCAACACTATCCAGCACCTTCAAAGGGAAAAAAATGTCTCTGGATCTGATGGCAAAGCAACAGACAACGCAGCTATGCCAACTACAAGCACAGCAGCTACTCAGACCCTGACCACAACAGACAACACAGCTACTCCAAGTACAGCAGCTACATCAACCCCAGTGACAAGCACAACAGCTACTCAAACCCTGACCACAACAGACAACGCAACTACTCCAACTTCAAATACAGCAGCTACACCAACCCCAGTGACAAGCACAGTAGCTACTCAAACCCCGACAGCAACAGACAATGGAGCTGTTGGTGTTACTCAACTCCCAAGTACAACAGCTGCAGCAACCCCAGCAATAGACATTGCAACCACTCCAGTCCTAGTGGCAGACACTGCAGTAGCTCCAACCACAGTGACAAACACTGCAGCTAAACCAAATGTCCAGTTTGTGACAATGTCTGTTGCCCCGTAAGCAAAAGCAGACGAGAGGCACAAAGAGCAACCCGCGAAGCGAAGAAAGATGAAGACCCAATGCCATTACTACATGCAACAGCATCTGAACAAGAGTTACTACTACGTGGGTCAGAGGAAGAGGAAGAAGAAGAAGAGGTCATTTCTCGACCCCGGACCTCAACCGAGCTGCGGAATATGCGAAAAGATTTCACCCGTCATCCAGGGTAGCACACTGTCACCTGGTTGCTCCGCTGCTGGGACAATGGGGCCGACGGTCACGAACTAGAAGGTAGGGAAGCCAATCAACTGGGATCACTTGCTAGGGAAGGAGGAATTGACAAAGTGATTGCAAGAGAGAAGCGAGCCCTCAGTCTTTGGAGGTGGCTCCTGGCAGCTGTGAAGGAAAGGTTTCCCTACAAGGACGATATTACGAGTCACTCAGCCAACTGGACCACGATAGAGAAAGGCCTCCAGTCCCTGAGGGAATCAGCCATTCTAGAGATGATCTATCGTAGGCCGGATGCCAGGAACACATCCATAGATCCAGATGAAGTCGAATGTACACGACCCATGTGGCGGAAACTTACACGGAGTGTGCCATCATCATATGCCCACACATGGGCATCAATGACCTAGAATGACGGAATATCACCAACAGTGGATTGCCTGATTTGTCAGCTCCGAGAGTTCGAAGACAATCTCACCCCTTCCATCATTTCAGCTGTGGAAAAACTGTCCCAGGAGTTCAAACAATTGAGAGACGATTTATCCGATCTATCCAGCTCCCCACGCGTACCAACCCATGTCTCAGCTATTAACAGAAGGCGCCCTACTGCTCGAGAAAGAAAATATAGGAGGTACACGCCACGGGCCACCCTATGGTTTTACCTGCGGGATCACGGAGAAGACATGAGAAAGTGGGATGGAAAACCTACCTCAGCTCTGGAGCAATGGGTGCGTGAACTGAAGAGGAGAACAATGGTCAAGGATGATCCTCCCAGGAAAGCTGCTGCTCCAGTCTCTGGTGAGCAGTTTCCCAGATGGAGTGAAAGAGCTGATTTTACTCCAGCTCCTGTGATAAGGAATACTAATCCCTTTCTACAAGACAGAAGTGGAGAATTTTATGATCACTATTAGAGGGGCCCTGCCTCCAGCCAGGTGGAGGAGAGGGATAATCGGGTTTACTGGACTCTGTGGATCAGATGGCCTGGCACATCAGTCCCACAGGAGTATAAGGCTCTAGTAGATACCGGTGCACAGTGTACCCTGATGCCATCAAGGTATCAAGGGGTGAAACCTATTTATATTTCTGGAGTGACAGGAGGATCCCAAGCATTAACTATGCTGGAGGCTGAAATCAGCCTGACTGGGAGGAAGTGGCAAAAGCACCCCATTGTGACTGGTCCAGGGGCTCCATGCATCCTTGGCATAGACCATCTCGGGAGAGGGTACTTCAAAGACCCAAAAGGGTATAGATGGGCTTTTGGTATCGCTGCCTTGGAGACAGAGGAAATTAAGCAGCTGTCCACCTTGCCCGGTCTCTCAGAGGATCCTTCTGTTGTGGGGTTGCTGAAGGTCGAAGAACAACAAGTGCCAATCGCAACCACAACAGTGCACCGGTGGCAATATTGCACCAACCGAGACCCCGTGATTCCCATCCATAAGGTGATCCGCAGACTGGAGAGCCAAGGAGTGATCAGCAGGACCCGCTCACCCTTTAATAGCCCCATATGGCCAGTGCAAAAGTCTAATGGAGAGTGGAGATTAACAGTAGACTATCGTGGCCTGAACAAAGTCACACCACCATTGAGTGCTGCCGTACTGGACATGCTAGAACTTCAATATGAACTGGAGTCAAAGGCAGCCAAGTGGTATGCCACAATTGACATCGCCAATGCATTTTTCTCAATCCCTTTGGCAGCAGAATGCAGGCCACAGTTTGCTTTCACTTGGAGGGGCGTCCAGTACACTTGGAACCGACTGCCCCAGGGGTGGAAACACAGCCCTACCATCTGCCATGGATTGATCCAGACTGCGCTGGAACAGGGGCAAGCTCCAGAACACCTGCAATACATTGATGACATCATCGTGTGGGGTGATACAGCGGAAGAAGGTTTTGAGAAAGGGAGGAAGATAATCCAAATCCTGCTGAAGGCCGGTTTTGCCATAAAACGGAATAAGGTCAAGGGACCTGCACAGGAGATTGAATTTTTGGGAATAAAATGGCAAGATGGACGCCACCAGATCCCCACAGACGTGATCAACAAGATAACAGCAATGTCTCCACCAACTAACAAGAAAGAAACACAAGCTTTCTTAGGTGTTGTGGGGTTCTGCAGAATGCACATCCCAAATTACAGTCTGATTGTAAGCCCTCTCTACCACGTGACCCAGAAGAAGAATGATTTCAGGTGGGGCCCTGAGCAACAACAAGCCTTTGAACAAATTAAACGAGAGATACTTCGTGCAGTAGCCCTTGGACCACGCCGGGCCGGGCCAGATGTGAAAAATGTGCTCTATACCACAGCCGGGGAGAATGGTCCTACCTGGAGCCTCTGGCAGAAAGCTCCAGGGGAGACTCGAGGTCGACCCCTTGGCTTTTGGAGTCGGGGATATAAAGGATCCGAGGCCAGCTATACTCTCACTGAAAAAGAGATACTGGCAGCCTATGAAGGGGTTTGAGCTGCCTCAGAAGTGATCAGAACTGAAGCGCAGCTCCTCCTGGCACCCCGGTTGCCTGTGCTGGGCTGGATGTTCAAAGGCAGGGTCTCCTCTACACATCATGCAACTGATGCTACATGGAGGAAGTGGGCCGCACTGATTATACAACGAGATCGAATAGGAAATCCCAGTCATCCAGGAATTCTAGAAGTCATCATGGACTGGCCAGAGGGGAAAGATTTTGGGATGTCACCAGGAGAGGAGGTGACGCATGCTGAAGAGGCCCCACCATATAATGAACTGTCAGAGAGTGAAAAGCAATATGCCTTGTTTACTGATGGGTCCTGCCCTATTGTGGGAAAGCATCAGAGATGGAAGGCAGCTGTGTGGAGTCCCCTGTGACAAGTTGCAGAAACTGCTGAAGGAGAGGGTGAATCGAGTCAGTTTGCAAAGGTGAAAGCCATCCAGCTGACCTTGGACATTGCTGAACGAGAAAAATGGCCAGTACTTTCTCTCTCTACTGACTCATGGATGGTGGCAAATGCCCTGTGGGGGTGGTTGCAGCAATGGAAGCAGAGCAACTGGCAATGCAGAAGTAAACCCATCTGGGCTGCTGCATTGTGGCAAGATATCGCTGCTCGGGTGCAGAACCTGGTGGTGAAGGTACGCCACGTAGATGCTCATGCACCCAAGAGTCAGGCCACTGAGGAACACCAGAGTAACCAGCAAGTGGATAAAGCTGCTAAGATTAAAGTGGCTCAAATGGACTTGGATTAGCAACATAAGGGTGAATTATTTTTAGCCCGGTGGGCCCATGACACCTCAGGCCATCAAGGCAGAGATGCAACATATAGATGGGCTCGTGATCGAGGGGTGGACTTAACAATGGACACTATTGCCCAGGTTATTCACGAATGTGAAACATGCTGCAATTAAGCAAGCCAAGTGGTTAAAGCCTCTCTGGTATGGAGGACAACGGCTCAAGTACAAGTATGGGGAGGCCTGGCAGATTGACTGTATCACACTCCCACCAACCCGCCAAGGCAAGCGCCATGTGCTTACCATGGTGGAAGCAACCACCGGATGGCTGGAAACATACGCTGTGTCCCATGCCACTGCCCGGAACACTATCCTGGGCCTTGAGAAACAAGTCTTGTGGCGACACGGCACCCCAGAGAGAATTGAGTCAGATAATGGGACTCATTTCCGGAACAACCTCATAGACACTTGGGCCAAAGAGCATGGCATTGAGTGGGTATATCACATCCCCTACCATGCACCAGCCTCTGGGATAATCGAACAGTACAATGGGCTGTTAAAAACTACACTGAGATTAATGGGTGGTGGGACTTTCAAACACTGGGATACACATTTGCCAAAAGCCACCTGGTTGGTCAACACCAGGGGATCTGCCAACAGGGCTGGCCCAGCCCAATCAGAACTTTTACGTCCTGTAGAGGGGGATAAATTTCCTGTGGTGCACATAAAGAATTTGTTGGGGAAGACAGTCTGGGTTATTCCTGCTTCAGGTAAAGGCAAACCCACTCGTGGGGTTGCTTTTGCTCAGGGACCTGGATATACTTGGTGGGTAATGCGGGAAGATGGGGAAGTCCGATGTGTACCTCAAGGGGATTTGATTTTGGGGGAAAGCAGCCAATGAACTCAATTGTACGCTGTTGCCTGCTCTATAACACTTTTATAGCCCACCAGCTAGATGTCTTCAGGTCGCCAGCAATTGACCCTGACTTCCCTCCGATCATCACCTCAACAAAGAATGAATTTTGAGGAAACCAGACGAGCTCAGCAGTGACCAGACGATTTTGGCGGTATCATCAGCAGGCAACAACCCAACACTACATACTGTCCCTCCTGCCCTGAAAGACTATTACAAGAGATGGAGCCTGACATCATGGACTGGATGAGTTCAACATTTTTACAGGGATTGGTTCATGGACTAGGGAATGATATCTTTCTCTGTGTGTGGGTGTGGGTGTATATATATGTGTATATATGGGACAGGGGTGATGGTGCGTTGAGAGATGTGGGATCTGAGCATGACGTGAATGGTATGGAATAAGGGGTGGATACTGTCCTGGGTTCAGCTATAGCAGTCATTTTTCTCCTTCTTAGTAGCTGGTGCAGTGCCGTGTTTTTTTAACTTTCAGCCTGGGAACAACGCTGATAACACCGATGTTTTTAGTTGTTGCTAAGTAATGTTTATTCTGACCAAGGACTTTCTCAGTCTCATTCTTTGCCAGGGAGGAGGGGAAGCCGGGAGGAAACAGAGACCAGACACCTGACCCAAACTAGCCAAAGGGGTATTCCATCCCACAGCACATCATGCCCAGTATATAAACCGGGGGGAGTTACCCGGAAGGCCCAGATCACTGCTCGCGTCGGGCTCGGTATCGGTCGGCGGGTGGTGAGCAATTGTATCCTCTCCCCTTGTTATTTCGCTAATCATTATTATCATTGGTGGTAGCAGTAGTGGTTTTGTATTATACCTTAGTTGCGGGACTGCTCTTATCTCAACCCGTGGGAGTTACATTCTTCCGATTCTCCTCCCCATCCCTCCGGGAGCAGGGGGAGGAAGGGGGGGAGTGAGCGAGCGGCTGTGTGGTTCTGAGTTACCTGCTGGGCTCAAACCACGACGAATGATGGGAGAGAAACAGGAAGGGCCAGCTGATCAACGCCTGGCTCTATGACTGGTATCAATGCCGTAATTTTGGGTTTTTTGATCACAGGTCAGTCCACGTGACACCAGGCCTGCTGGTGATAGATGGGGTACACCTGTCTCAAAGGAGGAATAGGATCTTTGCACTGTAGTTAGCAGGGCTCATTGAAAGAGCTTTAAACTAGATTTTAAGGGGGAAAGGGGTAAAACCAGGCTCACTAGATAAGCCTGGGGGTGGCATGCCAATGACTGAGGGACAGTGTGCTAGCAAGGTCCTTCAGTCTGCTCCATGAAGTGCTGAGTACACTGGAGCACATCTGAAATGACCCTGTACTAATACACACAGTGCCATCTAAGTAGAGGTAAGGGATGGAGAACCACATGGTAGCTAAGACACAAGGGTTGTCAATGCACTAAAAATGACGGAAGCACCTGAGAACAGTCACATAGGAATTAGGGCTTCTCCCCTCAAAAAGATGGCAGGATCAATAGCCCAATGAAGGGCATCTACACCAATGCACGCAGCGTGGGCAACAAACAGGAGGAGTTGGAAGCCATTGTGCAGCTGGAAAACTATGATATAATTAGAATCATGGAAACATGGTGGGATGACTCACACAACTGGAGTGCTGCAATGGATGGCTAAAAACTCCTCAGAAGGGATAGGCAAGGAAGGAGAGGCAGTGGGGTAGCCCTATATGATAGGAGGTGTTTCGATTGCCTAGAGCTTGATGAAGGTGATGAAAGGTTGTGGGTAAGAATCAGAGGGAAGGCCAACAAGACAGATATTATGGTGGGAGTCTGTTATAGCCCACCTAACCAGGATGAAGAGGCAGATAAAATATTCTATAAGCAACTGGGAGAAGTCCCATGATCGCTAGTCCTTGTTCTCATGGGGGACTTGAGCTTACCAAATGTCTACTGGAAATCAATATGGTGGAGAGGAAACAGTCTAGGAGGTTCCTGGAGTGTGTGGATAATAACTTCCTGACACAGTTGGTGAGTGAGCCAACTAGGGAAGGCACCTGCTGGACATGTTTGCAAACAGAGAAGGACTTGTGGATGATGTGGTGGTTGGAGACCATCTTGGGCACAGTGATCATGAAATGACAGTTTTCGCTTCTCGGAGAAGTTAGGAGGGTGGTTAGCAGAACTGCTGCATTGGACTTCTGGAGGGCAGACTTTGTCCTGTTTAGGGGCCTGGTCGACAGAGTCCTTTGGGAGGCAGTCCTGAAGAGCAAAGGAGTCCAGGAAGGCTGGACATTCTCCAAGAAGGAAATCTTAAAGGTGCAGGAGCAGGCAGTCCCCATGTGCTGAAAGACAAGACGGCAGGGAAGAAGACTGGCCTGGCTGAACAGAGAGCTTTGGCTGGAAGTCAGGACAAAAAAAAAAAAAAAGTTTATGACCTTTGGAAGAAGAGACAGGCAACTCAGGATGACTACAATGATGTTGTGAGGTTATGCAGGGAGGAAGTTAGAAGGGCCAAAGCCCAACTAGAACTTAATCTGGCTACTGCCCTAAAAGACAATAAAAATGTTTCTATAAATAAATTTGTAACAAAAGGATCCTTTATTGGTTGCAGAGGGAAACATAGTGACAAAGGATGAGGAAAAGACTGAGGTACTTAATGCTGCCTTTGCCTCAGTATTTAATAGTAAGACCAGTTCTCAGGGTACCCAGCCCCCTGAACTGGAAGACAGAGATGGGGAGCAGGATGAAACCCCCATAATCCAAGGGGAAACGGTTAGCAATCATCTGCTACACCACTTAGACACACACAGGTCTATGGGGCCAGATGGGTTCCACCCAAAAGTACTGAGGGAGTTGGCAGAAGTGCTCACCAAGCCACTTTCCATCAGTTATCAGCAGCCCTGGCTGACTGCAGGGGTCCCAGTTGACTGGAGGTTAGCATATGTGATGCCCATCTACAAGAAGGAGGATCAAGGGAACTACAGGCCTGCCATTCTGACCTTCACACCAATGAATGTTATGGAACAGATCATCTTCAGTGCTGTCACATGTCATGCACAGGACAACCAGGTGATCAGGCCCAGTCATCATGGGTTTATAAAACTAAATTTTCTGATTAAGTAGCCTTAGTCATAAGCTTTGGTTAATTCAATTTGCTATATTTCTGTCCATTGGGGCCTGTTTCTTCTGAAATTGGGTGGAGCTATCCTTACTGTGTTGTTGTTGGGGTTTGGTGGGGGATTTCTGTTAGTTATCTTTTTGCAAAAAACTGAACTGGCTCATGAGAAAAAAAAGAAGCATGATCAGCAGGTCAAAGGAGGTGATCCTGCCCCTCTACTCTGCACTCATGAAACCTCACTTGGAGTATTGTGTACAGTTCTGGTGTCCTCAACATAAGAAGGACATGGAGCTATTGGAGCAAGTCCAGAGGAGGGCCACGAGGATGATAAGAGGGCTAGAGCACCTCCTGTATGAAGACAGGCTGAGAAAGTTGGGGCTGTTGAGCCTGGAGAAGAGAAGGCTGCATGGAGACCTCATAGCAGCCTTCCAGTACCTGAAGGGGGCCTATAAGGATGCTGGGGAGGGACTCTTCATTAGGGACTGTAGTGACAGGACAAGGGGTAATGGCTTCAAACTTAAACAGGGGAAGTTTAGTTTAGATATAAGGAAGAAGTTCTTTACAGTGAGGGTGATGAGGCACTGTAACAGGTTGCCCAAGGAAGTTGTGAATGCTCCATCCCTGGCGGTGTTCAAAGCCAGGTTGGACAGAGCCTTGGGTGACATGGTTTAGTGCGAGATGTCCCTGCCCATGGCAGGGGGGTTGGAACTAGATGATCTTAAGGTCCTTTCCAACCCTTACTATTCTATGATTCTATGAGGCTAGCCAAAACAAGCAGCAATTTTGACCATGTGCTAGAAAACAATAAGCTCTGAAAGGGAAGGGGCTTTTTATGCACTTTTGAAAAATACATACAACTTTGCTGTCTCCCAACTCCACATAAGCAAAATGTTAAAGTAGTTGTACCTGGATGTTTTCCTACATAAAAGTTGCCAGACTGAGGCAAGCATCCTCTTTGCTAACACATGGAATCAATTCCCAGTGTAGTAACACAAACTGTGTTGAATGAAAAGAATGAAAAAAATGAAAAGAAGTATTGGTCATATTTTCAGAATCTCTATGAAAGTTTGTGTCTCTGAGCCTCTTTACCACTGGCAAAAAACTGAGTCATGTTTACCAGTTTCCAGAATTATCTAATCTTAGTCTGTTGGTGGTTTAAACTCAGCCGGTAACTCAGTACCATGCAGCTATTTGTTCACACCCCCCCTTCTCCCCTGAGTGGGATGGGGAGGAGAATCGAAAGAATGCAAACCCCATGGGTTGAGATAAGAACAGTTTAATAACTAAAGCATTGTTCTCAGACTAAAGCCAAAACACAGCACTGCACCAGCTGCTAGGAACAAAAAAATAACTGTTACAGCTGAAACCAGGACATAGTCTAAAGTAAATCTAAGATTAGTGGGAAGTGAAGTAGTAGGTGGAGAAGAAAGCTGCACTATGTTCTTTTTATTCTTACCCCATCCAAATCCTACCTAGCTGCCTCCCTCAATTTAGAATTCCTACATGGCTACAAACCAAAGTTAGCAGAAGGCTAAAAAACTGAAGTCTTCAAACCCAAAAACACTTGCACAAATTTTTCGAAAATTCTAAATAGGAAATGGGGTTAAAAAGTTATATAGATATTAAAAGCATATTCAGTACTTCACACACACACACACACAAAAAATCCTGAAAGAAATGCATGCTGTATACTGCTTAATGTAATCTCACTTCCATTTCTGAATTTCCCTAGTTCAATTGCTTCATCTTCATTTTTTCTATAGAAAGCACCACTATACAGCAAATTCCATGCCTTTCTTCAGACCTTCATTTTATATTTAGCATGTCTCTTGCATGATAGGGTAAGTACACTTCTACCACTACTACTTTATCTTAAGCTTCAGCCTGTTTCATGTGGTAAAGACACGTCATTTTTATTTGCTGTTTTATCTTATTGTAAACTATACAGAAATTAGGTCATGTAAACACTGAATATATAAAATCAGGATCTGCTATTCTGCAGCACAAATTATGCAAAAATATAGCTTTAGAACCTTCAAGTACATTTTTTAAAAAGGAAGAAAAGCAATGAACAATATAAAAATGTATAAAAATGTGCCTGTTTATATTATTAGAAATCACAAGTATATGAGAATTTGGTTCTCACATCAAATAACTTTTTACAGATAGTTGTTCATAATTTACTATCCCAGTGATGTTAGCAGCATAACAAGTCCCTTCTTTTACAGAGACCTGCAACAAAATTACAGACATGGGATGCCCAAAGTATTCCCTATACAAAAGAATTTCTGTTCTGATTACCAGAGACAATAGCAGCTAACAAAGTGTTGTAGTAATAACTTAGGTGCATATACTGATGTTTCTCCTTGTGGGTCTCTAATCACATTTTATTTAGCACACAATCAACTCCACTGAAATGCATCTACTTCTGAAGTGGAACATGGAAGCAAAATGTTACTATTGAAGGATAGGTATGAGGAAATTAATTGTTCAGTAGAATCTAGAGAGAACTTCAAACTCTAGTAGAATATCATACAAAAATTACTAGCTGACCGAAGCACTACAGTTAATACAAGATTTTTTCAAAAGGTGACTCGTGAATTTCGTGGTTTAAGCCGAACCCAGGACAATGAAGTTTAATGGGAAGACATAATCAGGTTTGATCTCTCTTATTCCCTGTTAACAATCAGTGATATGCTAAAGATGCCCTGGGAATTGCACCCTGGAGCTCTGCGTTGCTTCTTATTACAAAGGAAAGTATTGGAAACTCTGCATTTAAACATTAACTGCCCAGCTAAGTCAGCTCATGCTATCAGAGATATATGCAGACTGTATTATCATACAATTTAGTTTTATTTGACTTCCTTTTTAAAGTTTATGGCAAATGCAGAAACAAAAGCCTGAAGGATTGTCTGTATGTATGACTAAAAGCAATGCATTAAATATTGACTAGTATAGATAAAGTGGGGTAGGAACTTGGGGGAGAATTATATTTAATTATCTGAAGTGTTATAAAACACAGTTAGGGAAGAGAAGCTAAAATAAATATCCTCAGTGCCTGTGTAACAACTAGAAAACCCTTGGTTGGAGATACACAATGACATAATTCTTCCATCTAATGGGGCTAGCAAAGGCAAAGTTTTTTAGCAAGGTTATGGGAAGTTTTCTGGTTTCATTCTAAATGCTTTCTATGGTGATGAGTCTCCACAAACTCTAGTTATAGCCCAAATTCGGCAAGTTGTAACACAAACGTGAAATGTTACTTCTAACAACTGTCTCTTCTTGACAAAACTGTTGTCTCTCCACTTTAGACTTTGAAAAAAACATTACGTAATCAGACTGTTGACTGGTAAGTTGTTTCTATTTGGGTTAAGGTCTGTAGAGTTTATATAGAGAGAAAGATCTCATCTTACGCAGCTATTATTTCAGGCTATCCACACTGTGGTGTTGATTTACATTTGTCTCACACTGTGAACAGTATCTTTGAAGCCATGAGGGGAAGTGGTTTACTGGTAAATAAGTGGGTAAGTCACCCAGTAATGTATATGGGAAGTGAATAATATCTATTTACATGACGTGCTCTTGACTTTACTGCAGATACAAATCTAGAAATTACTTAAAAAACAATATGAACAACCAACCATTGGTGCATCCAGTGGTACGGGAAGAGAATGTAATGCATTTACTGAGCTACCAAGAGGTTCAAATCAACTCCCACCTTTCAGGAAACTTACTTTTTTAGGCACTCCTCTCACCTCTTCTGGTAGATACACATCTATCTGACATATTCTTCCAGTGTACTAGCAGTGGATATAAAACGTCAAAGGTGTTGCTAAGAATGACAGAGCAGGTCAAAAGATGACAGAAAGTGAAAGTATAGAAACTTATAGGATATATTAGAAGCTAGCAACAGAATTTAGAAACAACAAAAGAAACAAAATACAGAGAAAGAGATTTAGAAAGACAATGTGTACTAATGGTGAGGGGAAAAAAAGCAGAACAGGGAACAGATTAAAAATGCTATTACTGTAAAAATGCTGGTGAAAAAAACTGAGAAGACTAAAGGAGAGACTCATGCAAGGGATGAAGGAAGACATATCTTTCAAAACATATACAAGAGATCTGGTTAACAACAACCTATTGTTTCAGTTTTATATATGAAGTCAGATGAAATTATTGACGTTTCACCAAGTCAGTGAGCACTGGATGCTTGCTTCCTTTTAAGTGTTTTGTGAATCCCAGTAGTAAATTTCAATCATTATGTTTTACTGCTTTGTAACGTAGGGACTTAAAGCTAGCAAACTGAGTTCAGATGTTTTATCCCTAAACATGTGGACTGTATTTTTGAAAGAATGCTTCTTTATTTTCTGCTAATTGCTTTTCCTGGAATTACATATGCAAAGAAAGTCTACTTGCAAGCATAAATATATGAGAGGCTTATATAAAGACTCATATAAAATGATTCATAATTCTAATGTTTTATTACTTGTTCTAAAACATTTTTTGCAGAACTCCACAAAATGAACTAATGAAGACCTTATAATTAAAATCTACAAATTTATAATTAAAATCTAGAAATCAGCAAAAAATTATGTTGTTAAATGGTTACATATGTTGAGCTTTAAAAATAACTAATACATTTATCCCTTGGAAGAAAATGTATCAAAATTTTGTTTCTATAGTTCCTTAATGAGCTATACTATTTAATACCACTCAAAAGCTGAGAGGCTGCTTGGTCTAGTAAGTCCTACAGACTATTACCCACTTCTAGTGGTACATGTGGGTGCTAGTGATATAGACAGCAGTAACCTGGAAAGCATTAAGAAAGACTACAGAGCACTGGGAAAGGTGGTTAGGGGCTCTGGGGCTCAGATGTTTTTTCATCGATCCTCCAGGTCAAAGGGGAGGACCTTGGAAAGGCCAGGTGGATTTGGCAGGTTAATAAATGGTTAGAACAGTGGTGCCGTAGTCAGGGGTTTGGTTATTTAGAATATGGGACTCGATTTGGGAGGCCAGGTCCACTGGAGGCTGGTGGAGCTGGTCTGACAAAGAAGGGGAAGAGCTGCTTTGGTAGGAGACTTGCCAGGCTGGTCAAGGCAGCTTTAAACTAGATTTGGTGGGGGAGGGGGGGCATTGATCCATGCTCGCAGCAATGCAAAGCTACTTCAGCCACTCCAGCTCATGAGTCAGCTTTATGTGGAGCTTGGCTCAGATGCCTCTATACAAATGCCCGTAGTATGGGGAATAAACAAGAGGAATTAAAGAGGTGCACACGGCTACAGGGATATGACATTGCTGGCATCACAGAAACATGGTGGGATGGCTCCTATGACTGGAGTGTTGGAATGGAAGGTTATAGGCTCTTTAGGAAAGACAGGCCAGGCAGACAGGGAGGGGGAGTTGCTATTTATGTCAGTGATAGGCTGGGGAGTATGGAACTCTGTCTGGGGACAGGTGATGAGCCAAGAGAGAGCTTGTGGGTCAGGGTCAAAGGGAGAAGAGCGATGGAGGACATTACTGTGGGGACCTGTTAAGGGCTGCCCAGTCAGAACTCTGTGGATGAAGCACTCTATAGGCAGACAGAAGCAGCTTCATGCTCTCAGGCCCTTGTCCTCATGGGGGACTTCAACCACACTGATATCTGTTGGAGGGATGATACGGCCTGGCACAAGCAATCCAGGAGGTTCCTTGATTGTGTGGAAGACAACTTCCTCTTGCAAGTAATAGAGGAGCTGACAAGGAGAGGTGCCATGCTTGACCTTGTGCTCACCAACAGGGAAGGGCTGGTGGGGAATGTGACGCTCCAAGGCAGCCTTGGCTGCAGCGATCAAGAAATGGTGGAGTTTGAGATCCTCAAGACAGTGAGAAGGGCATGCAGCAAGCTCACTGCCCCGGACTTCAAGAGAGCAGACTTTGGCCTCTTCAGGAACCTCCTTAGTAAGGTTCCATGGGATAAAGCCCGAGAGGGCAGGGGGGCCCAAAACTGCTGGTTGATATTCAAGGATCACCTGCTCCAAGCTCAGGAGTGTTGCATCCTAACTAGAAGAAAATGTGGCAGGAGGGTCAGGAGGCCTCCATGAATGGATAAGGAGGTGCGGAGAAAAACTGGAAAAAAAGAAGCTTATAGAAGGTGGAAGCGAGGACAGGTGGCCTGGGAAGAATAGAGGGACACTGGGAAGCTAGGGACCAGGTCAGGAAAGATAAGGCCCAGCTAGAACCGAGTCTGGCAAGGGATGTGAAAGATAACAGGAAGGGCTTCTATAGGTACGTCACAAACAGAAGACAGACTAGCGATAATGTGGGCTCTCTCCAGAAGCTATCGGGAGAACTGGCTACCCTGGATTTGGAGAAGGCTGAGGTTCTCAATGACTTCTTTGCCTCAGTCTTCACCGAAAAGTGCTCTGAACATGCTGCCCAAGTCTTGGAAGGCAGATGCAGGGACTGTGAGAATGAAGACCTTAGGCCCACTGTAGGAGAGGATCAGGTTCGAGACCATCTTAAGAACCTGAAGGGGCACAAGTCCATGGGACCTGATGAAATCCATCCGCGGGTCCTGAAGGAGCTGGCGAATGAAGTTGCTAAGCCACTGTCCATCATATTTGAAAAATCATGGCAGTCAGGTGAAGTTCCCGATGACTGGAAGAAGGGTAATATAACCCCCATTTTCAAGAAGGGGAAAATGGAAGACCCAGGGAACTACAGACCAGTCAGTCTCACCTCTGTGCCTGGCAAAATCTTGGAGCAGTTTCTCCTGGAAAGCATGCTAAGGCACATGAAAAACAATGAGGTGGTTGGTGACAGCCAACATGGCTTCACTAAGGGCAAATCCTGTCTGACCAATTTGGTGGCCTTCTGTGATGGGGCTACAGAACTGACGGATAGGGGAAGAGCAGTTGACATCATCTGCCTGGACTTGTGGAAAGCATTTGATACTGTCCCTCACAACATCCTTGTCTCTAAACTGGAGAGACATCAATTTGATAGATGGACCACTCAGTGGATAAAGAATTGGCTGGATGGCTGCATGCAAAGAATTGTGGTCAACGGCTCAATGTCCAAATGGAGACTGGTAACGAGTGGTGTCCCTCAGGGCTCGGTTTTGGGACTGATCCTGTTCAACATCTTTGTCAGCAACATGGACAGTAGGATTAATGCGCCCTCAGCAAGTTTGCCGACGACACCAAGCTCTGTGGTTCGGTTGATATGCTGGAGGGAAGGGTTGCCATCCAGAGGGACCTACACACCCTTGTGAGGTGGGCGAGTGCCAACCTCATGAAGTTCAACCAAGCCAAGTGCAAGGTCCTACACCTGGGTCAGGGCAATCCCAGGCACAGATACAGGTTGGGTGGAGATTCAGAGCAGCCCTGTGGAGAAGGACTTGGGGGTGTTGGTTGATGAGAAACTGAACATGAGCCGGCAGTGTGCGCTCACAGCCCAGAAAGCCAACCGTATCCTGGGCTTCATCAAAAGGAGCGTGACCAGCAGGTCAAAGGAGGTGATCCTGCCCCTCTACACTGCATTGTGTGCAGTTCTGGTGTCCTCAACATAAAAAGGACATGGAGCTGTTGGAGCGAGTCCAGAGGAGGGCCACGAGGATGATAAGGGGGCTGGAGCACCTCCCGTATGAAGACAGGCTGAGAAAGTTGGGGCTGTTGAGCTTGGAGAAGAGAAGGCTGCGTGGAGACCTCATAGCAGCCTTCCAGTATCTGCAGGGGGCCTACAAGGATGCTGGAGAGGGACTCTTCATCAGGGATTGTAATGATAGGACAAGGGGTAAAGGATTCAAACTTAAACAGGGGAAGTTTAGATTAGATATAAGGAAGAAGCTCTTTACTGTGAGGGTGGTGAGGCACTGTAACAGGTTGCCCAAGGAAGTTGTGAATGCTCCATCCCTGGCGGTGTTCAAGGCCAGGTTGGATGGAGTCTTGGGCAAAATGGTCTGGTGAGGCATTCCTGCCCATGGCAGGGGGATTGGAACGAGATGATCTTTAGGTCCTTTCCAACCCTAATTATTCTATGATTCTACGATTCTATGAAAAGATCTACTAAGGTGATGATTTCTTTAGATCTAGGTCAAAACGAAGATATTCAGTACAATTTATCTGAAGTAGTATCAGGTGCTTATTTACTACTTTGGAGACTTACAAATTTTATTGCATTCCTCTAAAGCAGCCATTAAAATATATACATTTATTTCACTTTTGACATCAGTGTTATATCTATCATGGAATCTAAGTTAGGACCTACAAACAATAAGAAAAGCTGTTTCACCTTATACTTACATTTGCTGTTCATTTCAAAATGAAAACAATCAGAAAGTATAGTCAGCCTAATTTTTTTCTAAAATTTTCTTTTACCACTTACGTACCCTAAAGTTATCACTTATAGGTAATTTCCTAAGATTTTTTAGCTTTCTTACCACTGAAAAATAAAACACAATACTGTGTATTTGGGGACAGTGAGAATCCATGCAATACAAGAGATATGTTCACAGAATCATTAGGGTTTGAAGGGACCTCTGGAGATCATGCAGTCCAACCCCCCTGCCAAGGCAGGGCCACCTAGAGCAGGTTACATAAGAATGCATCCAGGTGGGTTTTGAATGTCTCCAGAGAGGGAGACTCTACAACGTCCCTGGGCAGCCTGTTCCAGTGCTCTGCCACCCTCAACATAAAGAAGTTCTTCCTCATGGTGAGGTGGAACTTCTTGTGTTTTAGCTTATGTCCATTGCTCCTCATCCTGTCACTGGGCACCATCCTCCTGGCACCCACCTTTGAGGTACTTATATGCATTAATGAGATCCCCTCTCAGTCTTCTCTTCTCTAGACTAAACAGGCCCAGCTCCCACAATCTCTCCTCATAAGAGAGATGCTTCAGACTCCTGATCATCCTTGTACTGGACACAGTACTCTGGATATGGCCTCACTAGGGTCAAGTAGAGGGGGAGGATCACCTCCCTTGACCTGCTGGCCACACTCCTCCCAATGCACCCCAGGATACTATTGGCCCTCCTAGCCACAAGGGCACACTGATGGCTCATAGTCAACTTGTCATCCACCAATACTCCCGGGTCCTTCTCAGCTGAACTGCTCTCTAGTAAGTCAGCCCTCAACCTGTACTTGTACCTGGAATTATTTCTCCCCAGGTGCAGAACCCTAAACTTGCCCTTGTTGAACCACATTAGGTTTCTCTCTGAGCAATTCTCCAGCCTATCAAGGTCCCACTGAATGTCTGCAGAGCCTTCAGGTGTACTGGCCACTGCCCCCAGCTTCATATCATCGGTAAACTAGCTTGGGCTTGGAGGAAGTGGTACTTAAATAATGACCAGATCTCTTGGCCTTCCTTGTCTTCTAGAGCCCTATCCCATGGGATTCCTCTAAGTAGGTCTTTGAGGATGTCCTGGGTTCAGCTGTAGCAGTTATTTTTCTCCTTATTAGTAGCTGGTGCAGTGCTGTGTTTTCAACTTTAGTCTGAGAACAATGCTGATAACACACTGATGTTTTTAGTTGTTGCTAAGTAATGCTTACTCTGATCAAGGACTTTTCAGTCTCATGCTCTGCCAGGGAGGAGGGGCACAGGAAGCTGGGAGGAAGCAGAGACAGGACACCTGACCCAAACTAGCCGAAGGGTTATTCCATCCCACAGCATGTCATGCCCAGTATATAAAGTGGGGGGAGTTACCCGGAAGGCCCAGATCGCTGCTCGGGTTGGGCTGGGTATCGGTCGGCGGGTGGTGAGCAATTGTATTGGGCATCACTTGTGTTTACTGTTTTAATTTCCTTTTCCCCTTTTAGTTTTATATTCTCTCCCCTTGTTATTTTCCTTATCATTATTATTATTGGTGGTGGTAGTAGTGGTTTTGTATTGTACCTTAGTTACTGGACTGTTCTTATCTCAACCCGTGGGATTTACATTCTTTCGATTCTCCTCCCCATCCTTCCAGGAGTGGGGGGGAAGAAAGGGCAGGGGAGTGAGCGAGCATCTGCATGGGTCTGGGTTTAAACCACGACAGAAGAGGCTGAACTTTGCACCACCGTGCACCAAAATATGCATATACAAATAATTAAAGTAATAGATTGGGAAGGTAACCAGCTCTACAGGACAGCAGATTGCATAGGACAACAGGAACCCTGTATGTGGGGCTGATAAAGCAGAAGCCACTGTGGTGTGGTAATAACAGAGCATCGGGGCAAATCTGAGCAGACCTAATTCATGCACTAATAGCTCTCTAGCTGCCTAAATTGCATCAGCAAGATATTTTTAAGGTTGTCTTGACTCAGTCATGTATAAAGGATTGTGCTAGATAAGGACCCTCAGACTACTGTGCAGATAAATTTCACCCCAGACTTCTGTTATATGTATGGCCATGTTCCATTGATTTTAATGGGACCTTCATGGTGCCTTTCAGTTTCTTCTGTGCTTTCCTCAATGAGAGGCTTCCTTTCATGCCAACATGACATGGAGACTAGAATGATATAATCAGATTAATTCACAGCTAATCTAAAAGTTCCACTGGAGACCATGAAAAGTTTTGCCACAGCTTTAATAACCAATATGCTAATTCTTTTTCTAGTGGGCAACATGAAAAGGTCATCATCCTCTATCATCATCCTTTTTTTTTTAGCAGATGAAAAATGTTACCAGAGCTATATAGTATATTACTCAGAGCAACGGAATTTCTTGGAGCCAACATTTAGACAGTCCTCAGGGTCCAATGTTAAATTCCACATTGTTATTTTTTCAGAATCCTGCCGCAAGAGAGTACATGCATACCATTCAAGACCAAGTTTAGTCACATATGCATTTTCATTGTTGTTGATCTATATGGAATAGGATTTAACTTAAAATGCTTTTTTCCACCCTTTACAAATTGAAGTCTGTTTTCAATTATGTGTCTGCCTTCTTGGCAGCCATATTCTTTCAAAATTATTTCTTGTTTCTCTAAAAGAAGGGCAGTTGAACAAAACACAAGAACACTTGGTTGGTGCTATTTACCTCATCACCAGGACCACAAAAGAGAAAGGGAAAAAGGGGGGGGGGGGGGGAAGGGAAAATGGGAAAGAAAAGGGAAAGGGAAAAAAATGGGAAAACAGATGTGCTAAGGCATTAAGGCATTATAATTTTTATGAATTGCATGGAGGTCTACCCTTGATTGCACTTCCCTAGTACTAAACTGTGGGAAAATGAGGGAAATTAGAGACCACCTCCCCCCAGTCCCCCAAAGTTATATTATAACACTAAGGAAATCTTAGGGTAAAATGTAGCTGCTACTCCCAGGATGGGATGCGGTTGGCACGCATGGAATCTACCTGGTGATAGTTCCCCAGGCAACCCTGCAACCTTGGCATATGCTAAGAGAAACTGACCAGAGGGTGGAGCGGAGCAAAGGCCCCGCAGCTGGGCTCTGTTATACTCCCTGCAGGAGTGGGAACTTGAAGGCACCATGTACTGATAAACCACACAGCAGCTGCCAAACAAGGAAACTAGATTTGTATTTTTAAAAGCAAAGCGAGAGGATTTTACACCCATCAGTAACAAAGTGTGTATGACTGGAGTCACTCAAGCTCCATAGGCACAGAGTTAAAAAATTGAAACTTGTGTTACTATGGAAAAACCTGGACAGATCCAAGGGCCTCCTACAAGGTCAGGACGAACAACACTGACAAAGAAAGAACTGATAGCAGGAGAGGAGGCTTTGCCCTTGTGTAGGTGGAATAAGAAGCAGGGATGATGAATCTCTAATCAGGAAAGACTATCCTTGAAGACTGGTACATCCTGGAAACACATGGACATCATCAACATATGGCTTCACATGTCAGCAAAACATGACTAGGATGTCCTTTCAATGAAAATGATGTAACCTTATGCAAATTTACTGACCACTCTGTAAATGGTGGGAGGGTTACAGGGAGTTACTAACCTGAATCAAATTGTATAAATATGTGAAATTAGGAAAGGGAAGGGAGGGAAGACTCCATCGTAACTTCTGGGATCAGTCGACGGGCTGAACCTCTCTTATCCCCCATAAGGATGCCTATTGGGTAAGAACTTTATCTTATGCGTGCTAAATGACTAACTCACGCTAGCTGTTATTAGTGATTATAGTCTGGTTGTGTATCACTTCAAGCTTGTTTTTGCAGACAGCGCCTTATCACTGGCAATCTCTGACCTTTTCCTGTCACAAATTTGTATTGTGTATAATAAAAGACTTCAGCTGAAGTCCATTTTGTGTAAGTCTCCAGAGACTTGAATATTTGAAATAAGGGATTTGACTCAGTGATGCTGTCGGTGCAGGTCCCTAAAGAGGTTAGATGAATCACCCTCAGATTCAGTGGGCTGTCCAGTAGGATTCCCCAAAACGGGATGTGGACGGGCTGGTCGGGCACAAGGGTCTCATCTTTCTTGGGACACTGGCAAGCTGGTCAAATATAAAGGGTTCAAGGAAACCCCCCTTGTAATGTGACAGTATTGGTGTGTGGGAAAAATTTGGACAAGAAGGTGCAAACACTACACAATCCTTAGATTTAGAACTGTTGATCAAGTCTGAGACTAGGATTGGATCCAGCTGCACCCAGCCCCTCTAATATCTGAGGATCAGCTGGAAAGCAAGGGGGTCCTTTCTGAAACTCATGACTCAACGGGAGGGTCTCCCTAAAACATCTTGTCCACTGGCCTAAGGCAACCACCCTTTCCATGATACAAACTTAACGTATGTTTTCAAATTATCATAGGCTTATGTTTTGGGGAACAAACACACACAGAATACTGAACTAGATACACTACCTTCCTTACAGTAGCCTTCACATTCAAGTTTTTTGTTAAGCGTATGTTTGTGCTGAATATGCATGCACACACAGATACTTGTACACATACACTAAAAAACATGTACATGTATGTACACAAAAATATAGGATAAAAAGATAAAAAGTAAGAATTACTTTGTTAGAAAGAACAGAAAATAAGATACAGTTGTTTGTAGCCACTATATACTTACTATTTAGTTGAATCTGATAACTGATATTCTCATCGTCTATCATAACATTCCTGGATCCCAGGGTCATTCCATAAACTTCTTATTGCATCTACATAGGGGTTCTCAAAGGTTGACACATTCTCTACATCAACTTCTTGAACTAACTGTGCATGAGCCTAATTTAAAATAAAGAAAACAATAAAATTTACTTTGTTTTCTGTTTACAAATAGTTCATATACAGTGAATGTGATTGATTAACAGGAATCATTTTTCAGACTGGCCATCTCACCAACGTGAGGTTATGAATGAATGATGATAAGGTGTGTTCAAACTAAGAAAAACAGTAATATGAGAGGTGAACTAATAAATGTGTATGATGTGGGCCCTTATCTCAGAATAAGCTTATTCTAATCCAGTATTATTTAGCTGAAATGGATAAAATGCTCACATAAAAATTTATATTTAATTAAGCTAATTTTAAAGAAAGCTTTCAGTTTTCAGGTACCATTTTAGGGCATATAATATACCTGCTTTTTAAATGATAACCAGTTAAGCAACCTGGCAGAGTTTGATGGAGTCAGAAAGAAAGGGGAGGAGGGAGGAAATTTGTCTTTTTAAGAGATTCGTTTATATGCACATACACTAAGAGAGAAAAAGAATGTATGAAAACTTAGTCAAGCAAAAAACCCAATGGATTCTATTCTCAAATCTAGTCTGCATTTCAGACTAAACACATTTCAGCAAGGACACAAACTCCTTTGCATTTTAAATTAGGTAAATGCATACAGAAAAGACTGGGTTTGTTCTTTTTAAAGTAATTTATCCTGTTTACACAGATACAAACCATCACTCTCCTTTCTAGACAGTCCAGGAGAATGCTACTACTCATTACTTAACAAAATTTTATACTTGCAACTATTGTTTACTCATGTGGAACTCCAAGTTCAATGTGAAAAATGTTTGTCTTCGAGATATGGAGAACATATGCTCTGTATTATAGGAACCCACATCTCCAAGTTCTAACAAACCATATTTTCTTCTGGAACACCATATCCACCCATCCCAAAAAGGACACATCTCCAGGGTTCAGCTATAGCAGTCATTTTTCTCCTTCTTAGTAGCTGGTGCAGTGCTGTGTTTTTTAACTTTCAGCCTGGGAACAACGCTGATAACACTGATGTTTTTAGTTGTTGCTAAGTAATGTTTATTCCAACCAAGGACTTTCTCAGTCTCATTCTTTGCCAGGGAGGAGGGGAAGCCGGGAGGAAACAGAGACAGGACACCTGACCCAAACTAGCCAAAGGGGTATTCCATACCACAGCACGTCATGCCCAGTATATAAACCAGGGGGAGTTACCCAGAAGGCCCAGATCACTGCTCAGGTCGGGCTGTGTATCGGTCGGCAGGTGGTGAGCAATTGTATCCTCTCCCCTTGTTATTTCACTAATCATTATTATTATCATTGGTGGTAGCAGTAGTGGTTTTGTATTATACCTTAGTTGCGGGACTGCTCTTATCTCAACCCGTGGGAGTTACATTCTTCCAGTTCTCCTCCCCATCCCTCCGGGAGCGGGGGGGAAGAAGAAGGGGGGGAGCGAGCGAGCGGCTGCATGGTTCTGAGTTACCAGCCGAGCTCAAACCACAACAGTCCTTTTTGGTGCCCAACGTGGGGCTTGAACCCACGACCCTAGGATTAAGAGTCCCATGCTCTACCGACTGCCCCAGGGGTGGAAACACAGCCCTACCATCTGCCATGGATTGATCCAGACTGCACTGTCTCTGGTGAGCAGCTTCCCAGATGGGGTGGAAGAGCTGATTTTACTGTGACTCCTATGATAAGGAATTCTAATCCCTTTCTACAAGAAGTAAGTGAAGAATCTTGTGATCACTATTAGAAGGGCCCTGCCTCCAGCCAGGTGGAGGAGAGGGATAATCGGGTTTACTGGACTGTGTGGATCAGATGGCCTGGCACATCAGTCCCACAGGAGTATAAGGCGCTAGTAGATACCGGTGCAGAGTGTACTCTGGTGCCATCAAGGTATCAAGGGGTGAAACCCATTTATATTTCTGGAGTGACAGGAGGATCCCAAGCGTTAACTATGCTGGAAGCTAAAATCAGCCTGACTGGAAAGGAGTGGCAAAAGCACCCCATTGTGACTGGTCCAGGGGCTCCATGCATCCTTGGCATAGACTATCTCAGGAGAGGGTACTTCAAAGACCCATAAGGGTATAGATGGGCTTTTGGTATAGCTGCCTTGGTGATGGAGGAAATGAAGCAGCTGTCCACCTTGCCTGGTCTCTCTGAGGATCCTTCTGTTGTGGGGTTGCTGAAGGTCCAAGAACAAGTGCCAATCGCAACCACAGCAGTGCACCGGCAACAATATCGCACCAACTGAGACCCCGTGATTCCCATCCATAAGGTGATCCATAGACTGGAGAGCCAAGGAGTGATCAGCAGGACCCGCTCACCCTTTAATAGCCCCATATGGCCAGTGCAAAAGTCTAATGGAGAGTGGAGATTAACAGTAGACTATCGTGGCCTGAACAAAGTCACACCACCATTGAGTGCTGCCGTACTGGACATGCTAGAACTTCAATATGAACTGGAGTCAAAGGCAGCCAAGTGGTATGCCACAATTGACATCGCCAATGCATTTTTCTCAATCCCTTTGGCAGCAGAATGCAGGCCACAGTTTGCTTTCACTTGGAGGGGCGTCCAGTACACTTGGAACCGACTGCCCCAGGGGTGGAAACACAGCCCTACCATCTGCCCTGGATTGATCCAGACTGCACTGGAACAGGGGCAAGCTCCAGAACACCTGCAATACATTGATGACATCATCGTGTGGGGTGATACAGTGGAAGAAGTTTTTGAGAAAGGGAGGAAGATAATCCAAATCCTGCTGAAGGCCGGTTTTTCCATAAAATGGAATAAGGTCAAGGGACCTGCACAGGAGATTCAATTTTTGGGAATAAAATGGCAAGATGGACACCGCCAGATCCCCACAGACGTGATCAACAAGATAACAGCAATGTCTCCACCAACTAAAAAGAAAGAAACACAAGCTTTCTTAGGTGTTGTGGGGTTCTGGAGAATGCACATCCCAAATTACAGTCTGATTGTAAGCCCTCTCTACCACGTGACCCGGAAGAAGAATGATTTCAAATGGGGCCCTGAGCAACAACAAGCCTTTGAACAAATTAAACGAGAAAGAGTTCATGCAGTAGCCCTTGGACCAGTCTGGGCCGGGCCAGATGTGAAAAATGTGCTCTATACCACAGCCAGGGAGAATGGTCCTACCTGGAGCCTCTGGCAGAAAGCTCCAGGGGAGACTCGAGGTCGACCCCTTGGCTTTTGGAGTCGGGGATATAAAGGATCCAAGGCCAGCTATACTCCCACTGAAAAAGAGATACTGGCAGCCTATGAAGGGGTTCGAGCTGCCTCAGAAGTGATTGGAACTGAAGCACAGCTCCTCCTGGCACCCCGGTTGCCTGTGCTGGGCTGGATGTTCAAAGGCAGGGTCTCCTCTACACATCATGCAACTGATGCTACATGGAGTAAGTGGGCCGCACTAATTACACAATGAGCTCGAATAGGAAATCCCAGTCATCCAGGAATTCTAGAAATCATCATGGACTGTCCAGAGGGCAAAGATTTTGGAATGTCACCAGAAGAGGAGGTGATGCGTGCTGAAGAGGCCCCACCATATAATGAACTGTCAGAGAGTGAAAAGCAATATGCCTTGTTTACTGATGGGTCCTGCCCTATTGTGGGAAAGCATCAGAGATGGAAGGCAGCTGTGTGGAGTCCCCTGGGACAAGTTGCAGAAACTGCTGGAGGAGAGGGTGAATCGAGTCAGTTTGCAGAGGTGAAAGCCATCCAGCTGGCCTTGGACATTGCTGAATGAAAGAAAAATGGCCAG
This sequence comes from Strigops habroptila, assembly GCF_004027225.2. Lineage (NCBI taxonomy): Eukaryota > Metazoa > Chordata > Aves > Psittaciformes > Psittacidae > Strigops > Strigops habroptila. The sequence goes on from NC_044301.2 coordinate 17,637,185, forward strand.
TATTTTCTCTGTACTGACTCATGGATGGTGGCAAATGCCCTATGGGGGTGGTTGCAGCAATGGAAGCAGAGTAACTGGCAACGCAGAAGTAAACCCATCAGGGCTGCTGCATTGTGGCAAGATATCGCTGCTCGGGTGCAGAACCTGGTGGTGAAGGTACGCCACGTAGATGCTCATGTACCCAAGGGTCGGGCCACTGAGGAACACCAGAACAACCAACAAGTGGATAAAGCTGCTAAGATTGAAGTGGCTCAGACGGACTTAGATTGGCAACATAAGGGTGAATTATTTTTAGCCCGGTGGGCCCATGACCCCTCAGGCCATCAAGGCAGAGATGCAACATATATATGGGCTCGTGATCAAGGGGTGGACTTAACGATGGACACTATTGCCCAGGTTATTCACGAATGTGAAACATGCTGCAATTAAGCAAGCCAAGGGGTTAACGCCTCTCTGGTATGGAGGACAATGGCTGAAGTACAAGTATGGGGAGGCCTGGCAGACTGACTATATTACACTCCCACTGACCCGCCAAGGCAAGCGCTATGTGCTTACCATGGTGGAAGCAACCACCGGATGGCTGGAAACATACGCCGTGCCCCATGCCACTGCCCGGAACACTATCCTGGGCCTTGAGAAACAAGTTTTGTGGTGACACGGCACCCCAGAGAGAATTGAGTCAGACAATGGGACTCATTTCTGGAACAACCTTATAGACACTTGGGCCAAAGAGCATGGCATTGAGTGGGCATATCACATCCACTACCCTGCACCAGCCTCTGGGATAATCAAACAGTACAATGGGCTGTTAAAAACTACACTGAGAGCAATGGGTGGTGGGACTTTCAAACACTGGGATACACATTTACCAAAAGCCACCTGGTTGGTCAACACGAGGGAATCTGCCAACAGGGCTGGCCCAGCCCAATCAGAACTTTTACGTCCTGTAGAGGGGGATAAAGTTCCTGTGGTGTACATAAAGAATTTGTTGGGGAAGACAGTCTGGGTTATTCCTGCTTCAGGTAAAGGCAAACCCACTCGTGGGGTTGCTTTTGCTCAGGGACCTGGATATACTTGGTGGGTAATGCGGGAAGATGGGGAAGTCCGATATGTACCTCAAGGGGATTTGATTTTGGGGGAAAACAGCCAATGAACTCAATTGTGTGCTGTTGCCTGCTCTATAACACTTTGATAGCCCACCAGCTAGATATCTTCAGGTCGCCAGCAATTGACCCTGACTTCCCTCCGATCATCACCTCAACAAAGAATGAATTTTGAGGAAACCAGACAAGCTCAGCAGTGACCAGACGAGTTTGGCGGTGTCATCAGCAGGCAACAACCCAGCACTACATACCGTCCCTCCTGCCCTGAAAGACTATTACAAGATATGGAGCCTGACATCATGGACAGGATGAATTCAGCAATTTTACAGGGATTGGTCCATGGACTAGGGAACGATATCTTTCTCTGTGTGTGGGTGTGGGTGTATACATATGTGTATATATGGGACAGGGGCGATGGTGTGTTGAGAGATGTGGGATCTGAGCATGACGTGAATGGTATGGAATAAGGGGTGGATACTGTCCTGGGTTCAGCTATAGCAGTCATTTTTCTCCTTCTTAGTAGCTGGTGCAGTGCTGTGTTTTTTAACTTTCAGCCTGGGAACAACGCTGATAACACTGATGTTTTTAGTTGTTGCTAAGTAATGTTTATTCCAACCAAGGACTTTCTCAGTCTCATTCTTTGCCAGGGAGGAGGGGAAGCCGGGAGGAAACAGAGACAGGACACCTGACCCAAACTAGCCAAAGGGGTATTCCATCCCACAGCACATCATGCCCAGTATATAAACCGGGGGGAGTTACCCGGAAGGCCCAGATCACTGCTCAGGTCGGGCTGGGTATCGGTCGGCAGGTGGTGAGCAATTGTATCCTATTCCCTTGTTATTTCACTAATCATTATTATTATCATTGGTGGTAGCAGTAGTGGTTTTGTATTATACCTTAGTTGCGGGACTGCTCTTATCTCAACCCGTGGGAGTTACATTCTTCCGATTCTCCTCCCCATCCCTCCGGGAGCGGGGGGAGGAAGAAGGGGGGGAGTGAGCGAGCGGCTGTGTGGTTCTGAGTTACCGACTGGCCTCAAACCACGACAACACATCATGAAGGGTCTCTGCTAAGCACAAGCCAATACTGTTGTGAAACAGGAAGATTTTTTTTTTTTTTATTTCTTTTTTTTTTCTCATACTCAGTTATGTGTTCAATTGGCTTTGTATTGTTCCAAAAGAATGATGCCCCAAGTATTTGCTCACTATTTATGATAAACTGATACAACAATATATTCAGGTTTTTTTTTTCTTGTTCTTGAGCTCTGAAATTATGGCCAGCTGATATCAAAATGCTAAGAGGTAAAAGACTGTATTCAAAAGTTGTTCTTAAACTTTCATCAGGAATTCATCATAACTGAAATATTTCTCTAACAGTTCTCTAAACATTCTCTAAAAGATGCTCAAGTATTCTACATCAGCAGTACAGATAAATCATAAAAGGTAATTACTTTATTCAGTTATCCATTTAGACATATAATTACTACAAAATAGTCCAAGATTTTAAATTGTTTTATTTAACAGTTCAGTATGTCCTGACCTACAACTAATATGACTTTGTACTGTGTGGCAAAACTTCTGAAATAAACTCTGATGTATGCCAATGAGTTGTATCCATCAGAAATCTAATTCAGCCTCATTATAATAAACATTATTTCCTCAGTGAAAACTGTTTCTGGTTCCCTGGGATTAGCTTGGGTAGACTCATAACTACTTGTATCCTACTGACATACAGCTCTTCACAACAATGCTTCTTTTCTTAAAAAAAATGTAATAACCCTTCACATGGATTTCAAGTCTATGCTATATCTAGGCTATGTCTTCTTGTTCCTCAGAGGTACTATACTTTCCTGTAGATTACAAATTTTCTTTCTTTCTGTGAGTCTTAGTCAGTATCTTTTACTGGCTTCTAATTTCTGGTCATAAAGACCAAGATCTAAATACAGGATCTCATCTATTGGCTTAATTCTTTTCTCGTTTGCTCTGGTAAAACCCAAAAGTAATTCTACTGAAACCTAATGATGCAGAAGTGTAAATTTAATGCAGAAAAAGACTCAATTATTCATGATGTGTGTTGTCACTACTGCTAATTACTGGCTTTAGATTCCTTCCACTAATATAATATCAATTTTGGAACATTAGTTTTGACGTTAGCACTCAAACTGCTTGCATGAAAAATCTGAGGGCACATAATTCATCCAGTTTCTGCACTAGAAACTTTATCCAGTACTTCTTAGTCTTCACTGATACTTTTTGCTGTACCCAAAAATAGACATTGCTTGAAACAAAATAGTAAAGCTGATGACCCTGTACTTTCCGAGATTTCTTTCTTTTGGAACACCAATAATTGCAATCAAAGCAGTGAAAGAAACAAGCAAAAAAACCAAAACCTGAAGGATTCTTCAAGTACCACCAAATTCAAACTGGTAAGTAAGATGTAATTACTAGTTAAGCTGTAATGTTCTACAAACAAATTCTAGATGGTCTAACCGACTTTTCAGTCTGATACACTTTTGACATCAGCAAAGAACAACATTTTCCATCTCCTTCTGAGGATATAAGAATATCTGTAACAATTTGCACATTATTTGCCACAGATCTGTGGTGGGTTGACCCTGAGCTAGAAGTCAAGTGCCCACCAAAGCCACTCTATCACTCCCCCTCCTCAGCTGGACAGGGGAGAGAAAATATAATGAAAGGCTTATGGCTCAAGATAAGGACAGGGAGAGATCATTCACTAATTACCATTACGGGCAAAACAGACTTGATTTGGGGAAAAATCTTAATTTATTACCAATCAAATCAGAGTAAGATATTGAGAAATAAAACCAAATCTTAAAACCACCTTCCCCCCCACCCGTCCCTTCTTCCCGAGCTTAACTTTACTCCCAATTTCTCTACCTCCTCCCTCTCAGCAGCACAGGGAGACAGAGAATGGGGGTTGCGGTCAGTTCATCACATGTTCTTTCTGCTGCTTCTTCCTCCTCAGAGGGAGGACTCCTTGCTCTTCCCCTGCTCCAGAGTGGGGTCCCTCCCATGGGAGACAGTCCTTCATAAACTCCTCCAATGTGAGTCCTTCCATGGGCTGTAGTTCTTCATGAACTGCTCCAGCATGGGTCTTTTCCACGAGGTACAGTCCTTCAGGAACAGACTGCTCCAGCATGAGTCCCTCACAGGGTCACAAGCCCTGCATTATTCTTATACTAAATCCAAAACATAACACTATAGCAGCTACTAGAAAGAAAATTAACTATCCCAGTTGAAAACAGGACACATAATCCAAATTACTGCTCTGTCTACATAAAGACAGTATTATCAATAAATGTTTTCATAAACATATCCAAGCATGCATATACAATCAGGTTTTCAGAAAAATATCAATATCCTGTATATATATATATTAAGATTTGCTCTTAATCTAAAATCTTCAAACAAATTTTGTTTGGTAATTAAACAAATAATTATTATATGGACACAAGCAATCATACCATTGTTTCTCAAGCTAGATAAACCAGTTAGTATACACATGACAAACATGAGTACTGCAGGACTGCTTCTTAGTGTTACTCCAGTTGAAACCTCAGATAAATATCACTAAAACTACTTTATCAAGCTTATATGGAGCAGAATAGTATATACTAAGGCAGAGCTAGAAAAATCAAAGAGCTTTCTCCACATTCAACAGGTATAACCTGGGGCAGATTTGGAACTACTTTAAACATCAGTGAGCAGAGAAAAATGAAAGCCCAAGAGTCAGGGATGCCTTTTTCATTCCAACATGCTTCCTCATCATGCATTGTTCAATAGTATGTGTCTGACAAGCTGATCGCCAGAAAATGAATATAAAAAAGGCATATTGGACCACAGCATATAACATGGAAACAAACCAACGAAAACCAGCCCCTCCCAATCCTTCCCAAAGCACATCTTTCACCTGCTTTGCCCACAAAAAAAAAAAAAAAAAGGATCTGGAAACCGATATGGGTTAATCATAAATTGAATTGCCAATCTCTCTACATCTCTACGGTGACTTCAAAAGAAGGTAGAATAAATTACTGTAATTTTTTTTTTATTAAAACTAGTCTTTCTTCTATTTTACATACATCATGGGTTATAAGAGCTTTATAGCCAGCTTCATGTCCTAGCACCTGGTTTTAAAGAATGGTGTTCAATATTAGTATTGTAAATAATGGCAATTTTTTCTGCAATATTAATTTTATATAGAGACACAGTTGAAGACAATGCTATGCAAACATGGACACACTCAAATTTTAATTCCATTTTCAAGTGAAATAAGCAGCTGTACTTCACAAACCCCAAAAATTCACTTCGGTAAACATTTGCAATACAGTAGTGAGTGCATTTAAAAAAAGTCTGTGAATTCTCATCTAAGCAGCCTACACATGCACAGAACTCATGAGCCTCATTCCTGTACAAAGCTTGAATGCTTCTTGCAGAAGAGGTTGTCATGGTTTAAGCCCAGCCGGTAACTCAGAACCACGCAGATGCTCGCTCACTCCCCCACTTCTTCCTCTCCCCGCTCCTGGAGGGATGGGGAGAGGAATCGAAAGAATGTAACTCCCACGGGTTGAGATAAGAACAGTCCAGTAACTAAGGTACCATATAAAACCACTACGACTACCACTAAAAATAATAATGATAAGGGAAATAACAAGGGGAGAGAATACAATTGCTCAACACCTGCTGACCGATACCCAGCTTGACCTGAGCAGTGATCTGGGCCTTCCAGGTAACTCCCTCCAGTTTATATACCGGGCATGACGTGCTGTGGGATGGAATACCCCTTTGGCTAGTTCGGTGTTATCAGCATTGTTCCCAGGCTGAAAGTCAAAAACACAGCACTACACCAGCTACTAAGAAGGAGAAAAATTACAGCTATAGCTGAACCCAGGACAGTATCCACCCCTTATTCCATACCATTCACGTCATGCTCAGATCCCACATTTTTCAATAAACCATCGCTTTTGTCTTATATATATAGACATATATAAATACATACACACACACACAAAGAGAGAGCTATCATTCCTTAGTCCATGGACCAATCCCTATAAAGTTGCTGAATTCATCCAGTCCATGATGACAGGCTCCATCTCTTGTAACAGTCTTTCAGGGCAGGAAGGATGGTGTGTAGTGTTGGATTGTTTTCTGATGATGACACCGCCGAACTCCTCTGGTCACTGCTGAGCTTGTCTGGTTTCATCAAAGTTCATTCTTTGTTGGGGTGATGATCGGCGGAAGTCAGGGTCAGTTGCTGGTGACCGAAAGATATCTAGCTGGTGGGCTATAAAAGTGTTATAGAGCAGGCAACAGATTATAATTGAGTTCATTGGCTGCTTTCCACAAAATTAAATCCCCTTGAGGTACGCATCGGACTTCCCCATCTTCCCGCATTACCCACCAAGTATATCCAGGTCCCTGAGCAAAAGCAACCCCACGAGTGGGTTTGCCTTTACCTGAAGCAGGAATAACCCAGACTGTCTTCACCAACAAATTCTTTATGTGCACCACAGGAACTTTATCCCCCTCTACAGGACGTAAAAGTGCTGATTGGGCTGGGCCAGCCCTGTTGGCAGATCCCCTAGTGTTGACCAACCAGGTGGCTTTTGGTAAATGTGTATCCCAATGTTGAAAGTCCCACAACCCATTGCTCTCAGGGTAGTTTTTAACAGCCCATTGTACCATTCAATTTTCCCAGAGGCTGGTGCATAGTAGGGGATGAGATATACCCACTCACTGCCATGCTCTTTGGCCCAAGTGTCTATGAGGTTGTTCCGGAAATGAGTCCCATTGTCTGACTCAATTCTCTCTGGGGTGCCGTGTCACCACAAGACTGGTTTCCCAAGGCCCCGGATAGCATTCCGGGCAGTGGTGTGGGACACAACGTATGTTTCCAGCCATCCGGTGGTTGTTTCCACCATGGTAAGCACATGGCGTTTGCCTTGGCGGGCCGGTGGGAGTGTGATATAGTCAGTCTGCCAGGCCTCCCCGTATTTGTACTTCAGCCATTGTCCTCCATACCAGAGAGGCTTTACCCCTTGCTTGCTTAATTGCAGCACGTTTCACATTCATGAGTAACCTGGGCAATAGTGTCCATCGTTAAGTCCACCCCTTGATCATGAGCCCATATATATGCTGTACCTCTGCCTTGAAGGCCTGAGGAGTCATGGGCCCACCAGGCTAAAAATAATTCACCCTTATGTTGCCAATCTAAATCCATCTGAGCCACTTCAATCTTAGCAGCTTTATCCACTTGTTGGTTGTTCTGGTGTTCCTCAGTGGCCCGACCCTTGGGTACATGAGCATCTACGTGGCGTACCTTCACCACCAGGTTCTGCACCCGAGCAGCGATATCTTGCCACAATGCAGCAGCCCAGATGGGTTTACCTCTGCGTTGCCAGTTGCTCTGCTTCCATTGCTGCAACCACCCCCACAGGGCATTTGCCACCATCCATGAGTCAGTACAGAGATAAAGTACTGGCCATTTTTCTTGTTCAGCCATGTCCAAGGCCAGCTGGATGGCTTTCACCTCTGCAAACTGACTTGATTCACCCTCTCCTCCAGCAGGTTCTGCAACTTGTCACAGGGGACTCCACACAGCTGCCTTCCATCTCTGATGCTTTCCCACAATAGGGCAGGACCCATCAGTAAACAAGGCATAGTGCTTCTCACTCTCTGACAGTTCATTATATGGTGGGGCTTTTTGAGCATGCATCACCTCCTCTTCTGGTGACATTCCAAAATCTTTGCCCTCTGGACAGTCCATGATGACTTCTAGAATTCCTGGATGACTGGGATTTCCTATTCAAGCTCGCTGTGTGATTAGTGCAGCCCACTTAATCCATGAAGTGTAGAGGAGACCCTGCCTTTGAACATCCAGCCCAGCACAGGCAACCGGGGTGCCAGGAGCTGTGCTTCAGGGCCAATCACTTCTGAGGCAGCTCGAACCCCTTCATAGGCTGCCAGTATCTCTTTTTCAGTGGGAGTATAGCTGGCCTCAGATCCTCTGTATCCCTGACTCCAAAAGCCAAGGGGTCGACCTCGAGTCTCCCCTGGAGCTTGCTGCCAGAGACTCCAGGTAGGACCATTCTCCCTGGCTGCGGTGTAGAGCACAGTTTTCACATCTGGCCCGGCCCGGAGTGGTCCAAGGGCTACTGCATGAACTATTTCTCGTTTAATTAGTTTAAAGGCTTCTTGTTGCTCAGAGACCCATTTGAAAATATTCTTCTTCTGGGTCCTTTAATAGGGAGGGCTTGCAATCAGACTGTAATTTGGGATGTGCATTCTCCAGAACTCCACAATACCCAAGAAAGCTTGTGTTTCTTTCTTATTTGTTGGTGGAAACACTGCTGTTATCTTGTTGATCACGTCTGTGGGGATCTGGCGAAGTATATCTTGCCATTTTATTGACAAAAACTGAATCTCCTGTGCAGGTCCCTTGACCTTACTTCGTTTTATGGCAAAACTGGCCTTCAGCAGGATTCGGATTATTTTCCTCCCTTTCTCAAAAACTTCTTCCGCTGTATCACCCCACACGATGATGTCATCAATGTATTGCAGGTGTTCTGGAGCTTGCCCCTGTTCCAGTGCAGTCTGGATCAATCCATGGCAGATGGTAGGGCTGTGTTTCCACCCCTGGGGCAGCCGGTTCCAAGTGTACTGGACGCCCCTCCAAGTGAAAGCAAACTGTGGCCTGCATTCTGCTGCCAAAGGGATTGAGAAAAATGCATTGGCAATATCAGTTGTGGCATCCCACTTGGCTGCCTTTGACTCCAGTTCATATTGAAGTTCTAGCATGTCCAGTACGGCAGCACTCAATGGTGGTGTGACTTTGTTCAGGCCACGATAGTCTACTGTTAATCTCCACTCTCCATTAGACTTTTGCACTGGCCATATGGGGCTATTAAAGGGTGAGCGGGTCCTGCTGATCACTCCTTGGCTCTCCAGTCTATGGATCACCTTATGGATGGGAATCACGGGGTCTCGGTTGGTGCTATATTGTTGCCGGTGCACTGCTGTGGTTGCGATTGGCACTTGTTCTTGGACCTTCAGCAACCCCACAACAGAAGGATCCTCAGAGAGACCAGGCAAGGTGGACAGCTGCTTCATTTCCTCCATCACCAAGGCAGCTATACCAAAAGCCCATCTATACCCTTATGGGTCTTTGAAGTACCCTCTCCTGAGATAGTCTATGCCAAGGATGCATGGAGCCCCTGGACCAGTCACAATGGGGTGCTTTTGCCACTCCTTTCCAGTCAGGCTGATTTTAGCTTCCAGCATAGTTAACGCTTGGGATCCTCCTGTCACTCCAGAAATATAAATGGGTTTCACCCCTTGATACCTTGATGGCACCAGGGTACACTCTGCACCGGTATCTACTAGCGCCTTATACTCCTGTGGGACTGATGTGCCAGGCCATCTGATCCACACAGTCCAGTAAACCCGATTATCCCTCTCCTCCACCTGGCTGGAGGCAGGGCCCTTCTAATAGTGATCACAAGATTCTTCACTTACTTCTTGTAGAAAGGGATTAGAATTCCTTATCATAGGAGTCACAGTAAAATCAGCTCTTCCACCCCATCTGGGAAGCTGCTCACCAGAGACTGGAGCAGCAACTTCCTTGTGAGGATCATCCTTGACTGTTGTTTTACTTTTCAATTCATGCACCCGTTCCTCCAGAACTGAGGTAGGTTTTCCATCCCACTTTCTCATGTCTTCTCTATGATCGTGCAGGTAAAACCATAGGGTGCCCCACGGCATGTGCATCCTATATCTTCCCTCTTGGTCAAGAGGGCGCCTTCTGTTAATAGCTGAGATGCAGGTCTGTACATGTCGGGAGCTGGATAGATCGCATTGATCGTCTCTCAATTGTTTGAACTCCTGGGACAGTTTTTCCACAGCTGAAATGATGGAAGGGGTGAGATTGTCTTCAAATTCATGGAGTTGATGACTCACTTCATTCACTGTTGGTGCCACTGCCTCCCTCCAGCTCATCAATGCCAATGAGTGGGCATATGGTGATGGCGCACTCCGTGTAAATTTCTGCCACATGGGTCATGTACATTCAACTTCATCTGGATCTACGGGTGCATTCCCAGCATCTGGCCTACGATAGATCATCTCTAGAATGGCTGATTCCCTCAGGGACTGGAGGCCTCTCTATCGTGGTCCAGTTGGCTGAGCGACTCATGACATCGTCTTTGTAGGGAAACCTTTCCTTCACAGGTGCCAAAAGCCGCCTCCAAAGGCTGAGGGCTCGATTCTCTTTTGCAATCCCTTTGTTGATCCCCCCTTCCCTAGCAAGTGATCCCAGCTGCTTGGCTTCCCTACCTTCTAGTTTGTGACCGTCAGCCCCATTGTCCCAGCATCGGAGCAACCAGGTGACGATGTGCTCCCCTGGAAGATGGCTGAAATATTTTTGCATATTCTGCAACTCACTCAAGGACAGGGATCAAGAACTTACCTCTTCCTCCTCCTCTGATTCACGTAGTAATTCCTCTCGTTCAGATGTCGCCCCCTCTAGTCCATGCGGAGTCTTCATCTTCCTTCACTACACAAGTTGCTTTTCCTGCTTTTTGTTTGTTTTTCCTCTTGCTTATAGGGGCAACTGATATTGGCATGGATTGGTCCTTTGGTTCAGCTACAGTGTCTCACTGGGGTTGGAGTGGCTGCAGTATCTGTTGTCAGAGTTGGAGCAGCTGTTGTGCTTGTCGCTGGGGTTGGGGTAGCTGCTGTGCTTGTTGCTTAGGATGCAGCAGCCACGTTGACTGTTGCTTTGCCATCAGATCCAAAGACATCTTTTTCCTTCTCCTTGCAGAGCAGGGTTCTGTAGGGTGTTTTCCAACCTAGTTGATTCTATAATTCTATGAAAAAAACCCAAACAAACAAACAAAAAGAAACCCAAACACTCCCCCACTCTACCCTTCCAGAAAAAGAATCCACTGAGGTTTTAATGGTTTAATACATTTCATGCAATTACTAAGTTATCTGACGGCAATACTGATTATATTGGAAATTAATGAGACATTATTAAATATGCCTATGTTTTAAAACTACTAAGTTTGTACCACAGTAAGGCCATGGTACAAGAATCTAGAAACTTCCTTTCCTCTTAGAGCAGCACACCCATAAGTTTGGAATCTTTGCAGACCAAGAGATGCTGACAGGGCTCCTGGCTCCAGAGAGGATGTTCCTGAGTGTGAAAGAGCACTGGATGATATTTTGCAAAATAATTTAGTAAGACAGTGCAGGGATATCAACTATGTTTTTCAAGGAGTTCTTCCTCAGACTACTTCCTGTGAATGCCATCAAGTAAGCATACTTTCATATGATTAAACACCACAAGACTAACAATAAAGTGGAAACATTAGAGCAAGTGTTGGTAAGCCGTACATTTTCTTTGACTTATATACATAGTTCTCATGTGTATGCCTTTATTTTTGTCATTATGGAGAACCACAGATGAATTTCAATTTTGCTTTAGAAGTATAGACTCTGCTATTTACATGAAAAATCAATATGAGAATAAGATTAACCTTACTACCCATGCACATACTGAGCAACAATCGAATAATCAATCAGAAAGAGAACATGATGAGTAAATTACTGTGTGTATTTCTGCTCCACTGGGGGGGGGACACACAACAACACTATATAGTGATATAGCTATACAAAGTTTCATTACTGTATAAGTACCCAAACTCTAATGAGACTTCTAATTATACCCTCCAGAAGACCTTAGGCCCACTGTAAGAGAGGATCAGGTTCGAGACCATCTTAAGAACCTGAAGGGGCACAAGTCCATGGGACCTGATGAAATCCATCCGCGGGTCTTGAAGGAGCTGGCGAATGAAGTTGCTAAGCCACTGTCCATCATATTTGAAAAATCATGGCAGTCAGGTGAAGTTCCTGACGACTGGAAGAAGGGTAATATAACCCCCATTTTCAAGAAGGGGAAAATGGAAGACCCAGGGAACTACAGGCTAGTCAGTCTCACCTCTGTGCCTGGCAAAATCTTGGAGCAGATTCTCCTGGAAAACATGCTAAGGCACATGAAAAACAACGAGGTGGTTGGTGACAGCCAACATGGCTTCACTAAGGGGAAATCCTGCCTGACCAATTTGGTGGCCTTCGATGACGGAGCCATGGAACTGATGGACAGGGGCAGAGCAGTTGACATCATCTACCTGGACTTGTGCAAAGCGTTTGACACTGTCCCGCATGACATCCTTGTCTCTAAATTGGAGAGACATCAATTTGATAGATGGACCCCTCAGTGGATAAAGAACTGGCTGGATGGCCGCACGCAAAGAGTTGTGGTAAACGGCTCGATGTCCTGTTGGAAAACACTAACGAGTGGTGTCCCTCAGGGATCGGTGTTGGGACCTGTCTTTTTCAACATCTTTGTTGGCTACATGGACAGTGGGATTGAGTGCGCCCTCAGCAAGTTTGCCGATGACACCAAGCTGTGTGGTTCAGTTGATATGCTGGAGGGAAGGGATGCCATCCAGAGGGACCTTGACATGCTTGTGAGGTGGGCTGATGCCAACCTTATGAAGTTTAACCAAGCCAAGTGTAAGGTCCTACACCTGGGTAGAGGCAATCCCAGGCATAGCTACTGATTGGGCAGAGAAGAGATTCAGAGCAGCCCTGCAGAGAAGGACTTGGGGGTGTTGGTTGATGAGAAGCTTAACATGAGCCGGCAGTGTGCGCTTGCAGCCCAGAAAGCCAACCATATCCTGGGCTGCATCAAAAGAAGCATGACCAGCAGGTCAAAGGAGGTGATCCTGCCCCTCTACTCTGCTCTCGTGAGACCTCACTTGGAGTATTGTGTACAGTTCTGGTGTCCTCAACATAAAAAGGACATGGAGCTGTTGGAGCAAGTCCAGAGGAGGGCCACGAGGATGATAAGGGGGCTGGAGCACCTCCCGTATGAAGACAGGCTGAGAGAGTTGGGGCTGTTCAGCCTGGAGAAGAGAAGGCTGTGTGGAGACCTCGTAGCAGCCTTCCAGTATCTGAAGGGGGTCTATAAGGATGCTGGGGAGGGACTCTTCCTTAGGGACTGTAGTGGTAGGACAAGGGGTAATGGCTTCAAAGTTAAACAGGGGAAGTTTAGTTCAGATATAAGGAAGAAGTTCTTTACAGTGAGGGTGGTGAAGGATGGGAATGGGTTGCCCGAGGAAGTTGCGAGTGCTCCACCCCTGGCGGTGTTCAAGGCCAGAATGGACAGAGCCTTGGGCGACATGGTTTAGTGCGAGGTGTCCCTGCCCATGGCAGGGGGGTTGGAACTAGATGATCTTAAGGTCCTTTCCAACCCTAACCATTCTATGATTTTATGATTTATGTTTATTTTTAAGAAAGATATTCTCAGCTCTTTCAGTGACCCAGCTAACCTACCTTACCTCTGATATACAATCATGTTTCCTACACTTGGAAAAAAAAAAAAGGATCTAAAATTAACTTCTGTTGGGATAAAATATGAAATAGTAAAGAAGAATATAAGAGATGGAAACAAGTAATTTACAAATTAACTGCAGCAATACAGACAAAAGTCTCAGCTCTAATGAAAAGGTAAACAAATAAGGGAAGTAAGCAAAATGGTAGGAGGAGGCCAGGATATTAGTTACTAAATTGATAAAAAAGATTTTTTTTTAAAGTTTGCTTCAAATATAATGAAAAATGAAAACAGTGGAGAGTAGGAAAATATAATAAGGTCACAGGTAAACAGATAAAAACTTTATAAGGTAAAACTTTATAAGGTCAAATGTAAAAAGACTGGAAAAAGGCCAGCTAGGCACAAGAGCTGGTGAAGGGTCTGGAGAATAAGTCTAATGAGGAACAGCTGAGGGAACTGGGCTTGTTTAGTTTGGAGAAGAGAAGGCCCAGGGGGGACTTTATCGGTCCCTACAACTACCTGAAAGGAGGTTGTAGTGAGGTGGGGGTCGGTAACAAGCGATAGGACAAGAGGTAACGGTCTCAAATTGCGCTAGGGGAGGTTTAGATTGGATATTAGGAAAAATTTCTTCACTGAGAGGGTAATCAGGTATTGGAACAGGCTGCCCAGGAAAGTGGTGGAATCACTGTCCCTGGAAGTGTTCAAAAACTATGTAGATGAGGCCCTCAGTGATATGGTTTAGTGGTGGTCTTGGCAGTCCTGGGGTAATGGTTGGACCTGATGATCTTAAAGGTCTTTTCCAACCTTGTTGATTCTATGATTCTATAAGAGGGTTAAATGACTGTCAGAGGGAGAAAGTTAAAAAGAAAAGCAGTTGGGGAGAGACAGAGATCTATTTAGGATTGTGGAAGTCCTTGTGGAAGTTCATTCTTTGTGAAGCACTGGAGAAGAAATTCTTCATGGCTTTATTGAAGCCCCTAAAGCTCTTTAATGAACTTCTTCATGGCAGGAAATGTAAAGCTATTGGGGAGCCAGTTTTTACATCATGTCAAACAAAGCTCGGGGGGGGGGAATTCATCTTTAATTTCTTTATCTTGTAGTCTTAAATTTTAAACTAACAATAGTGCCTTTAACATAGTAGAATAGGCCAAACTGTTCTAACTTACTAACACGTAGAGAGAAAGGAATGTTCAGCTGATGGGGGAAGGAACATCACAGGACTGATTAAGGAGACAATAAATAAGACCAAGGATGTCAGCCTTCAAGATAGCAGAGTGGCGCCCAGTGTGGAGTGAGACTGGAAGAGAACAGAAGCAAGGACATACCAACTGCTAACTCAGCACTAGGACCTTGCAAGCGTGCACAAGCACTGAGGTCATTCAGTAAACACAGTGAGGAAGACTATCGGCGACCACCAGAGACCCCCACTCATCAAGAAAGTGCATGCTTAATTAGGATGCAAATATTATAATTAGTTCCCGGGAATCTCATGAATATGTAATTAATTCCATAGAAAAGCTATGAATATGCATCAATATGCTAAATATATAGCCACTGTTGGCATGCTCATCTTTGTGAAGCTATTCGCATGTGCGCCCAGTGCTGCAATAAAGAATGCTGCTTTCTGAAACTCCACATTGACTCTTAGAGAGTTTCTCCAACCTTTACGGTAACAATCTGAATAGATGTTAATTGATTACAATACTTGAAATCTTACTGCACTCTCTTCCATGTTGGCTGGCTCTTAGGTAGTCCATTTCTTGCAGGAAAAAAAAATGCATCAGAAGCTTCACAATATTAGAAGCATTTAACTGTATGCAAAACTTCTATTTACTGGGTAATTTTTATTTATTTTTGTGTGTCTGGAGAAAGACATCTGAGAGTACTAGGATATGTCGAATACTAACTGACTAGTGTAAACCCCTTTTTCCTGCAACCTACTTTTAAGCTCTCTGCTTCATGTTTGAGACACTGAAGAATACTGTTTGCACAGATGGCACAGTTCAGTTTTTTGTTGTTTTCCAGGCTGATAAGCTATTCTTTAGAAGCATTTCATTTCGACATCCCAAGAATATAATTTTTTAAAAAAAGGCCAGAAATCCCATACATTCTGCATCATCTGAGAGTCAATGAACCTCACACACAACTGCTTGGGATTCAATCCTTCATACTCTTTGCATATCAGATGAGCTATATGAGTGAGGAGGTCCTTTTCTCTCTCTGTTTGTTCAACACAAAATTTTACTGAAGAGATCCAAAACATTTAAGAGTCCAAACTGTTTACTTGAAATGAGAATTTATGTAATTTGACTCCATACCTGATCCTGATGTCTTTTGTCTGTGTGTATTACAGTAGATTCATCCAACTTACAGGGGAAAGGGCTATCAACAAAGTAAACTTGGACTTGAAGATGTCAGTAAAATTTTGCACTTAAAAAACATTTTTCCATACCTGCTTATTTTAATTTTTAAACATTCCCTATAGGAAATGGGCTTAAATACAGAAACAACTTCAGCAATGGAACCACTCTTTGAAACTTACAGCAAACTTCTTGGTCTACAATAAGATGTGATTTTATGTTTTCAGTCTCGATATTTTCTTGTAACCTGTTCTGTTATGATGTATGTGTTACTACCACATTAGATATCTTGTTATGAATATTTAAGAAGTCTCACAGGAAATTATAGGCATGGATCAAGTAAGATTTCCTGCCTGCTAACCACCACTGACACCTTCATGACAGTCTTTAAGAAGAGACAACTGTCTTCCAGAAATTACACTAAAAGGGAACAATAAGAGGTAAATGTGGTAGTAGTTCTTTAGTACAATGGTAGATTTCTTTAGTAAAACTTCTGTAACAGGAGAGAAAAAATAAAATAAAAAAAAAAACCCAAAAACCAACCATCCTTCAGCAATATTAAACATGAAAAAAGATAGAAAAGGAGAAATGGGGGACTACATTACCTGGAGCAATGGCTTCTGATGTGCTCTCAAGGGAGTTGTGCTGCCTACTGGGGGCTTGCATCAGGGATGTCACAGAGAGACTAACAAGCCTCATAGGGCCCACCAATTACTACCTGCTACTGTTGTTTCATGTGGGCACCACAGATATGACACGAAGAACTGCAAGAACAATCAAGAAGGATTACAGAGCCCTGGGAGCAGTGGTCAAGGAATCCAAAGCACAAGTAATTTTCTCATCAATCCTCCCAGTCAAAGGGAAGGGGTTGGAAAGGGCCAATTGAATCTGGCAAATCACAAATGGTTACAGGACTGGTGCCAGGGGTTCAGCTACATAGACCATGGCTCTGTAATCCTTCTTGATTGTTCTCACACTACTTCTGGCCATATCTGTGGTGCCCAGGGCTCTGTAATCTGCTGTCTTTGAGAAACCTGGTTTGCTGGGGGCTGATGAGGTCCACGTCTCAGAGAAAGGGAAGAGTGTCTTTGGTCCTGGGCTTGCTAAGCTGGTGAAGAAGGCATTAAACTAAAGTTGCCAGGGGAAGGGAACTTCAACCCATCCTACTCCTACCAGTTTGATGCTGGTATCAGTAGGAGCTACCCAGAACCTAGAGAGGGGTCACAGGTCAATAACAGAGAACCTGATGAGAAGCACAAATGACTTCCAGCCACGTCAGCCAACAAGCCAGCATCATCAGGGCCGCAACTGAAATGCCTATATGCCAATGCACATAGCATAGGAAACAAGCAGGAGAAGTTAGAGGCATGCCCACGTGTCGTGGTTTAAGCCCAGCCGGTAACTCAGAACCACGCAGCCGCTCGCTCACTCCCCCCACTTCTTCCCCCCCTCCCCGCTCCTGGAGGGATGGGGAAGAGAATTAAAAGAATGTAAACCCCACATGTTGAGATAAAAACAGTCCAGTAACTAAGGTATAATACAAAACAACTACTGCTACCACCAATAATAATAATGATAAGGGAAATAAAAAGGGGAGAGAATATAAAACTAAAAGGGGAAAAGTAAAAGAAAACAATAAACATAAGTGCTGCCCAATACAATTGCTCACCTCCCACCAAGTGATACCCAGCCCGACCTGAGCAGCGATCTGGGCCTTCCGGGTAACTCCCCCCAGTTTATATACTGGGCATGACGCGCTGTGATACGGAATACCCCTTTGGCTAGTTTGGGTCAGGTGTTCTGTCTCTGCTTCCTCCTGGCTTCTTGTGCCCCTCCTCACTGCCAGAGCATGGTGCCAGGAGGAGCTGTGCTTCAGTGCCAATCACTTCTGAAGCAGCTCAAACCCCTTCAGAGGCTGCCAGTATCTCTTTTTCAGTGGGAGTATAGTTGTCCTTGGATCCTCTGTATCCCCGACTCCAAAAGCTGAGGGGTTGACCTCGAGTCTCCCCTGGAGCTTTCTGCCAGAGACTCCAGGTAGGACCATTCTCCCCAGCTGCGGTATAGAGCAAATTTTTCACATCTGGCCCGGTCCAGACTGGTCCAAGGGGTACTGCATGAATTCTCTCTCGTTTAATTTGTTCAAAGGCTTGTTGTTGCTCAGGGCCCCATTTGAAATCATTCTTCTTATGGGTCATGTGATAGAGAGGGCTTACAATCAGACTGTAATTTGGGATGTGCATTCCCCAGAACCCCACAACACCTAAGAAAGCTTGTGTTTCTTTCTTGTTAGTTGGTGGAGACATTGCTGTTATCTTGTTGATCACGTCTGTGGCGATGTCCATCTTGCCATTTTATTCCCAAAAACTGAATCTCCTGTACAGGTCCCTTGACCTTACTCCATTTTTATGGCCTTCTGAAGGTTTCAGACTATTTTCTTGCCTTTCCCAAAACATTCTTCTGTTCTATCGCCCCACACGATAATGTCATAAATGTATTGGAGGTGTTCTGGAGCTTGCCCCTGTTCCAGTGCAGTCTGGATCAATCCAAGGCAGATGGCAGAGCTGTGTTTCCACCTCAAGGGCAGTCGATTCCAAGTGTAAGGGACACCCCTCTAAGACACAGTCCAGTAAACCCGATTGTCCCTCTCCTCCACCTGGCTGCAGGCAGGGCCCCTCTAATAGTGATCATAAGATTGTCCACTTATCTCTTGTAGAAAGGGATTAGTATTCCTTATCATAGGAGTTGCAGTAAAATCAGCTCTGCCACTCCATCTGGGAAACTGCTCACTGAAGACTGGAGCAGCAACTTTCTTGGGAGTATCATCCTTGACCATTGTTTTCCTCTTCAATTCATGCACCCGTTCCTCCAGAACTGAGGTAGGTTTTCCATCCCACTTTCTCATGTCTTCTCTATGATCACACAGGTAAAACCATAGGGTGCCCCATGGTGTGTGCCTCCTATATCTTCCTTATCTGGCAATAGGATGCCTTCTGTTAAGAGCTGAGATGCGGGTCTGTACACCTGGGGACCTGGATAGATCATCTTTCAGTTGTTTGAACTCTTGGGATAGTTTTTCCACAGCTGAAATGATGGAAGGGGTGAGATTGTCTTCAATCTCTTGGAGTTGATGACTCACTTCATCCACTGTTGGTGCTGCTGCCTCACTCCAGATCATTGATGCCAATGAGTGGGCATATGATGATGTTGCACTTCGTGTAAGTTTCCGCCACATGGGTCATGTACATTCAACTTCATCTGGATCTACGGGTGCATTCCTGGCATCCAGCCTATGATAGATCATCTCTAGAATGGCTGATTGCCTCAGGGACTGGATGCCTTTCTCCATTGTGGTCCAATTGCTTGGGTGACATAGAACACCATCCTTGTAGGGATATCTTTCCTTCACTGCACGAGTTGTTATACATGCCATTCATTTGCTTTCCTGTTGCTCTAGGGGCAACTGATACTGGCATGGATTGATCCTTTGGTTCATCTGCAGTGTCTGTCACAAGGACTGGAGTGGCTGCAGTGTCTTTCACTGGTGCTGGAGTGGCTGCAGTGTCTTTCACTGGGGTTGGAGTGGCTGCATGGTCTGTTGTTAGGGTTTGAGTAGCTGTTGTGCTTGTCGCTGGAGTTGGCGTAGCTGTTGTGCTTGGAATTGGAATAGCTGCATTGTCTGTTGCTGTCGGGCTTTGAGTAGCTGCTGTGCTTGCCACTGGAGTTGAGGAAGCTGCTGTGCTTGGGGTTTGAGTAGCTGCCTTGTCTGTTGCTTCGCCATCAGATCCAGAGACATCTTTTTCCTGCTCCTTACAGAACAGGGCCCTATAGGCATAGGCCAAGCCCCAGCACGTTGCCATGATTTTTCCCTCTCTGGTATTGCCAGAACGACAGCACACCTAGTCTAAGTGTTCTGCAAATTTTTTCGGATTCCACATTTGTTCAGGAGTGAAGTTCCAAAGCACTGGAGGGGCCCACTGGCCTAGATACTTGCCCGTACGATCCCACACACCCTGCCACTCATGACCGTCCAGCCTTGGGGAAATCTCTTGGTGGTATTCTTAAATAGTCGTTTAACCTTAGACAAGTCCCAAGCTGGACCCTGCTTAGCTTCTGAGATCAGACAAGATCGGGCGTTCTCAAGGTGGTCACGCCATAGGTAAAACATAGAGAGCGTATGCAGCAACATGTCGATTCCCAGCAAAAGGAGCAGTGAGCTGTCAAGGGCATTGAAAGGATATTCAAGATCTTTAACATTTCCAGAATCTACTTCTACTGTAAATGGCCTGGTGGGGGAGCAGGTGGTGTGAGGGAATGTCTCCTCCATAGGTTGACCCCCCGAGGGAAGGGGAAAAAAAAAGTGTAATTGTTAACAATTCCCATTACATGCCTCCCATAGTATAGAGGTGATGACCACGCTGAGGATGCAAGCCAGACCAGTTTCATGATCAATGATTCTATTGTATTACAAGTCATTACCATGAAGTACAGTGAAATGAGAACCTTAGCCCAGGCCCCCCAGCCGATATACACTAAAACAGCAAATACTGGCTGTAAGTAAGGTACGACATGCTGAAACTCTGAGACCAAGCGCAACAACTCTGAGAGCCAATAAATCAACATTGTGACAAGTGGCTATTAATCCAAAACAATGAATGCTTATCACAAATACGATTAGACACACTCTGCTCAGATCTGTCGTTATCTCAACCCTTCGAGCCCCACGTTGGGCGCCAAAAAGAACTGTCATGGTTTAAGCCCAGCCGGTAACTCAGAACCACACAGATGCTTGCTCACTCCCCTCCTTCTTTCCCCCCCACTCCCGGAGGGATGGGGAGGAGAATGGAAAGAATGTAACTCCCACATGTTGAGATAAGAACAGTCCAGTAACTAAGGTACAATACGAAGCCACTACTACCACCACCAATAATAATAATGATAAGGGAAATAACAAGGGGAGAGAATATAAAACTTTAGGGGAAAAGGAAAAGAAAACAATAAACACAAGTGATGCCCTATACAATTGCTCATCACCCGCCGACCGATACCCAGCCTGACCCGAGCAGCAATCTGGGCCTTCCAGGTGACTCCCCCCACTTCATATACTGGGCATGACATGCTGTGGTATGGAATACTCCTTTAGCCAGTTTGGGTCAGGTGTCCTGTCTCTGCTTCCTCCCGGCTTTCTGTGCCCCTCCTCCCTGGCAGAGCATGAGACTGAAAAGTCCTTGATCGGAGTTAGCATTACTTAGCAACAACTACAAACATCAGTGTTATCATTACTGTTCTCAGACCAAAGTCAAAAACACAGCACTGCACCAGCTACTAAGAAGGAGAAAAATACCTCTTACGGCTGAACCCAGGACAGAATGCCTGAAGGGCTACAACCTCATTGGCATCATGGAGACATGGTGGGATGCCTCCTACAACTAGTGTTGGAATGGAAGGATATAGGCTCTTCAGGAAGGACAAGCTGGTGAGACGAGGGGGGGGGCAAGAACGGCAGGAGGCCGATGTGGATGAACAAGGAGATCCTGGACAAATGCCAGCATAAAAAGGAGGCCAACAGAGGGTGGAAGCAAGGATGGGTAGCCTGGGAGGAATATAGAGAAATAATCAGAGCAGCCAGGGATCAGGTTAGGAAAGCTAAAACCCTGACAGAACTAAATCTGGCCAGGGACATTAAGGGCAAGAAGAAAAACTTCTATAGGTACATTGGGGGTAAAAGGAAGACAAGGGAAAATGTGGGCCCCCTCCAGAAGGAAACGGGAGACCTGGTCACCCAGGATATGGAGAAGGCCAAAGTACTCAATAACTTTTTTGCCTCAGTCTTCACCAGCAAGAGCTCCAGCCCCACTGCCCATGTTACAGAAGGCAAAGGCAAGGACTGGGAGAATGAAGAACCACCTGTTGTAGAAGATCAGATTCGAGATCATCTAAGGAACCTGAAGGTGCACAAGTCCATGGGACCTGACGAGATGCATCAGTGGGTCCTGAGGGAACTGGCGGATGTAGCTGCCAAGCCATTATCTATCATATTTGAGAAGTCGTGGCAGTCCAGTGAAGTTCCTGCTGACTGGAAAAGGGAAATATAACCCCCATTTTTAAAAAAAGGAAAAAAGGAAGACCCAGAAAACTACAGACCAGTCAGTCTCACCTCGGTGCCCAGCAAGATCATGGAACAGATTCTCCTGGAAACTATGCTAAGGCACATGGAAAATAAGAAGGTGAATGGTGACAGAAAACATGGCTTCACTAAGGGCAAATCGTGCCTGAAAAATTTGGTGGCCTTTTGCAACCAGGCCATGGTGCTGGTGGTTAAGTGAAGACTGACTGATGTCATCTGCTGGGACTTGTGCGAAGCATTTGACACTGCCTCACACAACATCCTTGTCTCTAAACTGCAGAGGCATGGATTTGACAGAGGGACCACCCACTGGATAATGAATTGGTTAGATGTTCTGACTTGGAGTGTTGTGGTCAATGGCTCAATATCCAGGTGGAGACCAGTGACAAGTGGCGTCCCTCAGGGATCAGTGTTGGGACTGATATTATTCAACATCTTTGTTGGCGACATGGACAGTGGGATTGAGTGAACCCTCTGCAATTTGCCAATAACATCAAGCTGTGTGGTGCAGTTGACATGCTGAAGGGAAGTGATGCCATCCAGAGGGACCTTGACAGCCTCAAGAGGTGGGCCAACACAAACCCCATGAAGTTCAACCAAGCCAAGTGCAAGGTCCTGCACCTGGGTCATGGCAATCTCAAGCATAACTACATGCTGAGCAGATACTGGATTGAGAGCAGCCCTGAGGAGAAGGACTTGAGGGTGTTGGTTGATGAGAAGCTCAACATGAGCCAGCAGTGTGCACTTGCAGCCCAGAAAATGAACCATATCCGGGGCTGTATCAAAAGGAACGTGGCCAGCAGGTTGAGGGAGGTGATTCTCCCCTTCCATTCTGCTCTATTGAGACCCCACCTGGAGTACTGCGTTCAGCTCTGGGGCCCCCAACACAAGAGGGACGTTGGTCTGCTGTCGTGGTTTAAGCTCAGCTGGCAACTCAGAACCATGCAGCCACTCCCCCCCTTCTTCCTCCCCCTGCTCCTGAAGGGATGGGGAGGAGAATCAAAAGAATGTAACTCCCACGGGTTGAGATAAGAACAGTCCAGTAACTAAGGTATAATACAGAACTACTACTGCTACCACAAATAATAACAAAGATAAGGGAAATAACAAGGGGAGTGAATGCAATAGCTCACCACCTGCCGACCGATACCCAGCCTGACCCAAGCAGTGATCTGGGACTTCTGGGTAACTCCCCCCACTTTATATACTGGGCATGACGTGCTGTGGGATGGAATACCCCTTTGGCTAGTTTGGGTAAGGTGTCCTGTCTCTGCTTCCTCCCGACTTCCCCTCCTCCCTGGCAGAGCATGAGACTGAGAAAGTCCTTGGTCAGAGTAAACATTACTCAGCAACAACTAAAAACATCGGCATGTTATCAGCTCTGTTCTCAGACTAAAGTCAAAAACACAGCACTGCACCAGCTACTAAGAAGGAGAAAAATGACTGCTATAGCTGAACCCAGGACATCTGCTCAAGCAAGTCCAGAGGAGGGCCACAAACATGCTCCAAGGGCTGGAGCATCTCTCCTATGGAGACAGGCTGAGAAAGTTGAACTTGTTCAGTCTGGAGAAGGCTCCAAGGAGACCTTAACAGTCTTCCAATACCTAAAGGGGGCCTACAAAAAATCTGAAGAGGGACTTTTTACAAGGGCCTGTAGTGGTAAGACAAGGGATAATGGTTTTAAACTGAAAGAGAGGAGATTTAGATTAGACATTAGGAAGAAATTCTTTATTATAAGGGTGGTGAGACACTGGAACAAGTTGCCCAGAGAAGCTGTGGCTGCCCTGTCCCTGGAAGTGTTCAAAGCCAGGTTGGACAGGGCTTTGAGCAACCTTGTCTAGTGTGAGGTGTTGTCCTGGGTTCAGCTGTAACAGTTATTTTTCTCCTTCAAAACAATCACCTAAGGCTTTCTTTTATAAACTGCTCAAAAAAAAAAAAAAAGGGGGCGGGGGAGACAAGTTTGCATTTCTTAATTCCCCCAAATTAAAAAAAATCCTTGAGTTTTTAAAGGAATTACATCTAGAACCTGAGAAGTTTGGCAAGTTTTACTTTACTCCGCACCTCTATATAGGCCTCTATTAGAACTGATGGGAATGCTTCTGAAGTAGCTGAGCACAAAGATAGACTCGCTCAATTTCAGTCGAGTTATTTTTATATAGAGAAAGTGAACAGCTCTAATTAGAAAGATCTGGCTACATATATACAGCTATGCCACATCTAACTAATTCACTTCAACTATATAAAAACATTCTATATAAATTCAATACACAATTTGAAGAATAACTACAGAATATATACTTTGTAGTATAAGGAAATTATTTACTGATTTATGATTAGGACTTTCATATACTACAGCAAAGGGACAGTCAATACCAATTCAGAAGAAAAATGTGCGCTTCACAATCAACTAACTTTTCAAGTCTGCTTGTTAGGAAATTCGGTGCTTTACATACAGCAAAAACATGAAGCTGAAATACACATGCAAGTTTCCTTTTTAATACTCATTATACCAGTTATACATTTGATTTCAATTTCTGAATGGAAAAATAAGGAAAGAAGTTAGGCTAATCAAAGATAAACCTTACAAAACGCTTTAAATGTATTTTCTCTTTCTAAATTTCAATTACATCATCACTTTCAAAAGAATTTGCTTATTCTAAGACCTTGTATCAAAAGTTTTATTTCATAATATATTCACACACAAGCAGATATCCCCACCTATTTTCCTAATAATTTTATTTTTTCCCCCACATAATATTAATGGAAAACCTTAAACCATTTTTCTGGTTTGTACCATTACTACCTAACTGTGCTCTGGCCAGAATATGGACTGGGAAGAAGGAAAAAAATATAACTGAAGTCACTGGCAAACACCAGCCCACCCTTTATCCTCTCACTACGAGAAATCCCCCAGACATCTTGTTAAGAACAGCAGCTATGTTGCCAGAGCAGTGCAAAGGGCAGAGAACTAAAGGCAGAACTGGAAGAACCCCTTATCTTCTAAACTTCAGGTAAAATATAATTTGTACATGGTGTATAATTTTTAGAGACCTTTAGTATATTTCCTAAAGATAAGAGGAAAAGTTTCAACTATGAAAATAAACAAAAATCTCACCTTATTATGTTCATACTTGTATGGGATTCTGAGGGTATCCATGGCTCTGATCATGGCCTGCATTGCTGTAAATATATTCTGGTACACCAATTTTGTAAAGCCCCTTTTGTCTTCATCAGAGTAACCTGATCCATGAATGATTCTCATCTGTTTGATGAACGTGCTTTTGCCACTCTCTCCTGTGCCTGCAAGACAAATAAGAACATACTTCGGCTACTGGACACAAATATGACTTTCCTGCACAAAGCGGACAGCTTGTTCAGTGCAGGGCAGAACACCGTCAAGTGGTTATGGTACTTGCAAGGTGCTTCCTACAAGGACCAGTTCAATATCAAAACAGCAGTAACACAGTAATAACTGAGGCAACACTGAATTAAAACTTTTATTTTGAAGAAGAAGAAAATGGAAGTAGAAAAAAAAATTACAATGAGTTAATAACTAAACTAATAACTAAAACAAAATATAGACTCCAAAATATCTACAATATACCATTGTATATTTAAAGTTATAAGCATAAATTTCCATTCCTGAAGATAAAGTTCTCAAGAACAACTAACTTTAGAGAATTACTGTGAGATGTTCTATCACAAAAAATCATAGAGTAAGAAACAAATATTATATTGCTTGGACAACCTTCAGGACATTATGGTAAGCAGCAATATACAACCAATACATACATTTGTTAGAAAGCCAAATAATATAACAATCACAGTACTGCAAACTTCAACCTTAGAAACTTATAAAATCAGCTTTAATTAAAATTTGACTCTCATTTGTTAATTGAGAGCCACTGATTCCTTTAATTTTTTTTTGCACCTTTCTACTTTACACAAAACACAAATAATAATTTATAAATTAACATTCTGAATGTTTAATAATTTAAAGTTAAGATCTGCTTGTTGGGAATTTCACATAGACTATATCATTGAATCATACAATAGTTTGGGTTAGAAGTGACCTTCAAAAGTCATCTAGTCCAATGCCCCCTGCAAGGAGCAGGGACACCTTCAACTACACCAGGCTGCCCAGAACCACAACCAGCCTGGCCCTGAACAGCACACTGTCATGGTTTAAGCCCAGCTGGCAACTCAGAACCATGCAGCAGCTCGCTAACTCCCACAATGTGGGGCTCGAAGGGTTGAGATAACGACAGATCTGAGCAGAGTGTGTCTAATCGTATTTGTGATAAGCATTCATTGTTTTGGATTAATAGCCACTTGTCACAATGTTGATTTATTGGCTCTCAGAGTTGTTGCGCTTGGTCTCAGAGTTTCAGCATGTCGTACCTTACTTACAGCCAGTATTTGCTGTTTTAGTGTATATCGGCTGGGGGGCCTGGGCTAAGGTTCTCATTTCACTGTACTTCATGGTAATGACTTGTAATACAATAGAATCATTGATCATGAAACTGGTCTGGCTTGCATCCTCAGCGTGGTCATCACCTCTATACTATGGGAGGCATGTAATGGGAATTGTTAACAATTACACTTTTTTTTCCCCTTCCCTCGGGGGGTCAACCTATGGAGGAGACATTCCCTCACACCACCTGCTCCCCCACCAGGCCATTTACAGTAGAAGTAGATTCTGGAAATGTTAAAGATCTTGAATATCCTTTCAATGCCCTTGACAGCTCACTGCTCCTTTTGCTGGGAATCGACATGTTGCTGCATACGCTCTCTATGTTTTACCTATGGCGTGACCACCTTGAGAACGCCCGATCTTGTCTGATCTCAGAAGCTAAGCAGGGTCCAGCTTGGGACTTGTCTAAGGTTAAACGACTATTTAAGAATACCACCAAGAGATTTCCCCAAGGCTGGACGGTCATGAGTGGCAGGGTGTGTGGGATCGTACGGGCAAGTATCTAGGCCAGTGGGCCCCTCCAGTGCTTTGGAACTTCACTCCTGAACAAATGTGGAATCCAAAAAAATTTGCAGAACACTTAGACTAGGTGTGCTGTCATTCTGGCAATACCAGAGAGGGAAAAATCATGGCAACGTGCTGGGGCTTGGCCTATGCCTATAGGGCCCTGTTCTGTAAGGAGCAGGAAAAAGATGTCTCTGGATCTGATGGCGAAGCAACAGACAAGGCAGCTACTCAAACCCCAAGCACAGCAGCTTCCTCAACTCCAGTGGCAAGCACAGCAGCTACTCAAAGCCCGACAGCAACAGACAATGCAGCTATTCCAATTCCAAGCACAACAGCTACGCCAACTCCAGCGACAAGCACAACAGCTACTCAAACCCTAACAACAGACCATGCAGCCACTCCAATCCCAGTGTAAGAAAGACACTGCAGCCACTATGAAGGAGACATCTCTGACCAGCCTATTTATGGCAGCATTTGAGAATTCTAAAGGATTTGAATATCCTTTGAAAACCCTTGAATCCAGTCTACTGCTTTTCCTGGGAATCTGCATGTTGCCACAAATACCGCATGTGCTTTACCCACGGCCATCTCACCTTGAGAACGCCCGAACACGTCTGATCTCAGAAGCTAAGAAGGATCTAGCTTGGGACTTGTCTAAGGTTAAATGACTATCTAAGAATACCACCAAGAGATCTTCCTCAAGGCTAGACGATAATGAGTGGCAGGGTGTGTGGGATCATATCGGCAAGCTCCTGGGCCAGTGGGCTCCACCAGTGCTTTGGAACTTCACCACTGAACAAGTGCAAAATCCAGAAAAACTAGTAGAACACTTAGATAAGGTGTGCTGTCATCCTGGCAACACCACAGATAGACAACTCGCTCCAATGTGCTGGAGCTTGGCCTATGCCTACAGAGCCCTGCTCTGTAAGGATCAAGAAAAAGATGTCTCTGGATTTGATGGCAAAGCAAAAGACAACATGGCTGCGGAATCCCAAGCAACAAGCACAGCAGCCACTCCAACTCCAGTAGCAGGCGCTGCAGCTGAACCAAAGGACCAATCCATGCCAATATCAGTTGCCCCTATAAGCAAGAGGAAAACCAAAAAAAAGCAGGAAAAGCAACTTGTGAAGTGAAGGAAGATGAAGACTCAACGCATGGACTAGAGGGGGCGACATCTGAATGAGAGGAATTACTACAGGAATCAGAGGAGGAGGAAGAGGTAAGTTTTTGATCCCTGTACTTGACTGAGCTGTGGAATATGCGAAAAGATTGCACCCGTCTTCCAGGGGAGCACACTGTCACCTGGTTGCTCCGATGCTGGGACAATGGGGCCGACGGTCACAAACTAGAAGGTAGGGAAGCCAAGCAGCTGGGATCACTTGCTAGGGAAGGGAGAGTTGACAAAGGGATTGCAAAAAGAGAATCAAGTCCTCAGCCTCTGGAGGTGTGCCAATAACGACCACAACAGTGCACCAGTGGCAATATTGCACCAACTGAGACTCCCTGATTCCCATCCATAAGCTGATCTGTAGACTGGAGAGCCAAGGAGTGATCAGCAGGACCCGCTCACCCTTTAATAGCCCCATAGGGCCAGTGCAAAAGTCTAGTGGAGAGTGGAGACCAACAGTAGACTATCGTGGCCTGAATGAAGTCGCACCACCATTGAGTGCTGCTGTACCAGACATGTTAGAACTTCAACATGAACTGGAATCAAAGGCAGTCAAGAGGGATGCCACAACTGATATTGCCAATGCATTTTTCTCAATCCCTTTGGCAGCAGAGTGCAGGCCACAGTTTGCTTTTACTTGGAGGAGCATCCAGTACACTTGGAAATGACTGCCCCAGGGGTGGAAGAACAGCCCTACCATCTGCCATGGACTGATCCAGACTGCACTGGAACAGGGGCAAGCTCCAGAACACCTGCAATACATTGATGACATTGTTGGGTGCAGCAACAGAAGAATGTTTTGGGAAAAGCTAGAAAATAGTCTGAAGCCTTCAGAAAGCCATAAAAATTGAGTAAGGTCAAGGGACCTGCACAGGAGATTCAACTTTTAGGAATAAAAAGGCAAGATGTACTTCACCAGATCCCCACAGATGTGATCAACAAGATAACAGCAATGTCTCCACCAACTAACAAGAAAGAAACACAAGCTTTCTTAGGTGTTGTGGGGTTCTGAAGAATGCACATCCCAAATTACAGACTGATTGTAAACCCTTTCTATCACATGATGCAGAAGAAGAATGATTTCAATTAGGCTCTGAACAACAAAAAGACTTTGAACAAACTAAAAGACAGAAAGTTCATGCGGTAGCCCTGGGACCAGTCCGGACCGGACCAGATGTGACACATGTGCTTTACACTGCAGCCGGGGAGAGTGGTCCTACCTGGAGCCTCTGGCAGAAAGCTCCAGGGGAGACTCGAGGTCGACCCCTCAGCTTTTGGAGTCAGGGATACAGAGGATCCAAGGACAACTATACTCCCACTGAAAAAGAGATAATGGCAGCCTAGGAAGGGGTTTGAGCTGCTTCAGAAGTGACTGGAACTGAAGCGCAGCTCCTCCTGGCACCCCGGTTGCCTGTGCTGGGCTGGACGTTCAAAGGCAGGGTCTCCTCTACACATCATGCAACTGATGCTACATGGACTAAGGGGCCCGCACTAATTACACAACAAGCACAAATAGGAAATCCCAGTCATCCAGGAATCCAGGTCATCATGGACTGTCCAGAGGGCAAAGATTTTGGAATGTCACCAGAAGAGGAGGTGATGCGTGCTGAAGAGGCCCCACCATATAATAAAATGTCATAAAGTAAAAAGCAGTATGCCTTGTTTACTGATGGGTCCTGCCATATTGTGGGAAAGCATCAGAGATGGAAGGCAGCTGTGTGGAGTCCCCTGTGACCAGTTGCAGAAACTGCTGAAGGAGAGGGTGAATTGAGTCAGTTTGCAGAGGTGAAAGCCATCCAGCTGGCCTTGGACATGGCTGAACGAGAAAAATGGCCAGTACTTTCTCTCTGTACTGACTCATGGATGGTGGCAAATGCCCTGTGGGGGTGGTTGCAGCAATGGAAGCAGAGCAACTGGCAACACAGAGGTAAACCCATCTGGGCTGCTGCATTGTGCACAATATCGCTGGTGGTGAAGGTACGCCACGTAGATGCTCATGTACCCAAGGGTCGGGCCACTGAGGAACACCAGAACAACCAACAAGTGGATGAAGCTGCTAAGATTGAAGTGGCTCAGATGGACTTAGATTGGCAACATAAGGGTGAATTCTTTTTAGCCTGGTGGGACCATGACACCTCAGGCCATCAAGGCAGAAATGCAACATATAGATGGGCTTGTGATGGACAGGTGGACTTAACAGTGGACACTATTGCCCAAGTTATTCATGAATGTGAAACATGCTGCAATTAAGCAAGCCAAGCGGTTAAAGCCTCTCTGGTATGGAAGTCAATGGCTGAAGTACAAATATGGGGAGGCCTGGCAGACTGACTATATCACACTCCCACTGACCCGCCAAGGCAAGCGCTATGTGCTTACCATGGTGGAAGCATCTACCGGATGGCTGGAAACATAGGCTGCACCCCACGCCACTGCCAGAACACTACCCTGGGCCTTAAGAAACAAGTCTTGTAGTTAAAAACTACAGTGAGAGCAATGGGTTTTGGGACTTTCAAACATTGAGATACACATTTAGCAAAAGCCACCTGGTTGGTCAACACTAGGGGATCTGCCAACAGGGCTGGCCCAGCCCAATCAGAACTTTTAGGTCCTGTAGAGGGGAATAAATTTCCTGTGGTGCACATAAAGAATTTGTTGGGGAAGACAGTCTGGGTTATTCCTGCTTCAGGTAAAGGCAAACCCACTCGTGGGGTTGCTTTTGCTCAGGGACCTGGATATACTTGGTGGGTAAGGCAGGAAGATGAGGAAGTCTGGTCTGTACCTCAAGGGGATTTAATTTTGGGGGAAAACAGCCAGTGAACTCAATTTTATGCTGGTGCCTGCTATATAACACTTCTGTAGCCCATCAGCTAGATGCCTATCTCCACCACTCTGGTGTGGTGTATTGAAAGCACAGACTCAGGTTGGTGAGGATACCGAGACAAACTTTATTACAATCAAGCCCCTTTTATTCCCTCATTCAGTACGTTCTCACCATGCCCAGGCATACCACGCTTTTCCTGTTTCCCTATATCTTGGCTTATCTGCCTCTCAACATCCCGGCCCATCAGCCCAAGGCTTGTTCGGTATCAGGGCCTCATAGCTTGCATTCAGAGTGTTGCTCAAGCCCATCATGCAGATCCTGTCGCCTTTACCTCCCACATCTCCCCCTTTTTTCTTTTGTACATCTACTATCAATGCCTGTTTGTGGGCTCGATCAATAAGAGATTGCATAAGTTTCATTAAACAAGGAATACAAATTAACAAGCTAATAAACACTAAGAAAACAAGAGCTCCTAATAGAATCAATTTTTTTACCCATGCTCTTATTCCAGCAAATAAACCTGAAAAAGGATTCCATTCATCCTCAACCTGAAGTTTTCCTGTGAGTTCTTTAAGAGTTTGTATACTTTTGTGAACCGATTCAGAGTGGTCTGAAAGGTTCATGCAACATAGACCTTCAATGTCCCCACACCCATGACCATGGGCAAGGAGAAGAAAATCTATGGCAGCCGCTTTTGTAAGGTTGCATGTCTTACATAATCTAGATCGAGGAGGAGACTGGAAAGAGCATTAGATGTGGCATTTGTTTGCTTTGCAAGCCAACATCCTAATTTGTTTAGAGTTGCAAGAGCTTGTGCAGCGGCTATTCCTGGTGTAAGAAAGGCCGCTGAGATTTTCTCTGCTGGACTGGACTCCAGAACGTAGCCGTGTCTTTGCAGTTGGGAGTAAAAGCATGAGCAGATCTTTTTAACCTGCAGAGATGGTGGAATCTAGTATAATTCAGTGTCATAGAAATATTTGGGGTTAACATCGTTAATCTGCCTAAACTACAAGGGTCGCCTCGTAGGTGAGAAGGGATGCCAGGCCATGCTCCATCTCTGCAGATTAGAAAGACGCCTCGGGGAAGCGATATAGGACTATCAGAGGAGCGAGAAAGGTTAACAGACAGGTGATTACACCATATAGAAGCATTTTGATAGACAGACAAAGGAGAGCTAACAATTTGAATTAATGATTGATTCTGACCTGTATAATTAAAATACAAACCTTCATCCATTCTAACAGAACCTAATAAATCAATTTCTTGAGGTTCAAAAACTTAAGAAAATTCATAGGGTGTGTATCCCCCACTCCCCCCTTTTTGTTTTGTACATTTCGGCCCATGGGAGAGTGTGGGATATCTGTTGTTGGAAAAGTACTAAGGCAGGTTTGGCTGTATATCCAGGTCCATTATCAGTTTTTACTCTTTTTTTTCTTTTTTTTTTTCATGCAGCGAATCACTTTATTGCCTATTGCTCTAGCTTTTATACCATTCTAGCAAAAGCTATCTTTAACCTATTGTTCTAACTCTTATACCAAGCTACTTTATCACATCATGTTTAGTTCCTGGTTTACAGTTTTGTTTTTTCAACATTCTTCGTCATTTCACAAACAGTCCCAAAATAACCAGTTCTTTATCTTTCTGTTCTCCTGCTCCTGTTCAGCTGGGTTGCTCTGCTTAATCACACAGTGTACTTTGCTTCTTCTTTAACTCTTTCTTCTCCGGCCAAGTAGTTATTTCTCTTTGGCAATAATCAAATAGTTTCTATCCTCTTCCACATAGTGTATTGCATGTCCGTCATTATCAAACGAAACAATGTTTTAAAGTCATTTGGGGTAAATACATGAGTATCACAGAGAGACTGTATCAAATGAGTTGTATATGGAGTCCCAAGTCCATGGTCTGTCACTGTTCATCTGATATCTTTGATAAGAGCATACGAGAGACCTTCCCATCGTGGATCTTGATCAGGCATATACATCACAGGGAAAGCACGCAATACATCTGCATCCCCTGCTCATCTCGCTTCTCCCTTTACAGCTGCCCATTTATCATGAGGGTCTGGGGGATATAAATCAGGCTCCTTTTCCGGATCAATAATCCCTGGGTCAAAAGGGTCATCCAGGTCGTCATAAGAATTATCAGGAGGCAGAACCGCAGGAGCAGTAGCAGCAGGCTGAGGTTTTGGTCTTACAGCAGAGTCCGCCAAAGAGGGGGGCAGAGGAGGAGCCGAAAGTGCCGCTTCTACTTCCGTTGATTGTGAGCCGACATGAGATTTAAAGTTTCAAAAATAGTTCGCCAAGGGGTCAGTAAAGCGGCGGCAACCTTATCATTTTTCGTGGCATGGTCCCACAGATAAATACCAATTTTGTCCCAAATCTCTGGGGTATAAGTATTAGTGGAATTAATAAATGGGTCAGCTTTTGATGCCCATAGAAGAACATGTTTCAATTCTTCATCTATTTTCTTCCCATATTTCTTAATAATATTAGTAAAGACTTGTAAAACATTTCTTAGTTCTTTTGTTAAAGCAGTCCCCATAGTTACCCTCATCCTGCGATAGGTAATTGAGCACTCTGGATACACTTCCTTTCAGCTTTTAGTCCCGTAGTTCGGTTGAGCTACTCCACCGGATCGACAGCTAGTCATTTTGCCCCACATTGGGTGCCATTTGTGGTGTATTGAAGGCAGGGACTCAGGTCGGTGAGGATACTGAGACAAACTTTATTACAATCAAGCCCCTTTCATTCCCTCATTCAGTACGTTCTCACCATGCCCAGGCATGCCATGCTGTTCCTGTTTCCCAACATCCTGGCCCGTCAGCCCAAGGCTTGTTCAGTATCAGGGCCTCATAGCTTGCATTCAGAGTGTTGCTCAAACCCATCATGCAGATCCTGTTGCCTTTACCTCCCACAGTCTGGTCCAGAAAAAAAAAAAAAAAAAAAGTGCTGTCATGATTGTCAGCAGAGAATAAAGTCATGGGAAAAGCTGGCAGCAGCAGCAGGAGTCTCCCAGAACTTTCCTCAGGTCAGCATTGACTGACCCTGACTTCCCTCCAATCATCACCCCAACAAAGTGACCAGACGAGGTCAGTGGTGTCATCAGCAGGCAACAATCCAACACTACCACCATCCCTCCTGCCCCGACTGTTACAAGAGATGGAGCCTGACATCATGGACTGAATGAACTCAGCGAACATTATAGGGCTAGTCCTAACTGTTACAGCCAAACCCAGACAAAAGAAACTAAAAGCAGTGGTATATTTAAACGTGGGACCTGAACATGATGTAAAAGGTGTGGAAAAAGGGGTGGATTTTGTCCTGGGTTCGGCTATAACAGCCATTTGTCTCCTTCTTAGTAGCTGGCGCAGTGCTGCGTTTTCAA
Source organism: Strigops habroptila (assembly GCF_004027225.2). Taxonomy (NCBI): domain Eukaryota; kingdom Metazoa; phylum Chordata; class Aves; order Psittaciformes; family Psittacidae; genus Strigops; species Strigops habroptila. The sequence continues at coordinate 17,671,540 of NC_044301.2, forward strand.
CTTTGGTCTGAGAACAGTGCTGATAGCAACAACTAAAAACACCGGTGTGTTAAATAATGCTTACTCTGATCAAGGACTTCTTAGCCTCTCACACTCTGCCAGGGAGGAGGGGCACAGGAAGCTGGGATGAAGCAAAGACAGGACACCTGACCCAAACTAGCCAAAGGGATATTCCATACCACAGCATGTCATGCCCAGTATATAAACTGGGGGGAGTCTAGTGTAGTTTTTAATAGCCCATTGTACCATTCAATTTTCCCAGAGGCTGGTGCATGGTAGGGGATGTGATATACCCACTCAATGACATGATCTTTGGCCCAAGTGTCTATAAAGTTGTTCTGGAAATGAGTCCCATTGTCTGACTCAATTCTCTCTGGGGTGCCGTGTCACCACAAGACTTGTTTCTCAAGGCCCAGGATAGTGTTCCGGGCAGTGGCGTGAGGCACAGCGTATGTTTCCAGCCATCCGGTGGTTGCTTCCACCATGGTAGGCACATAGCGCTTGCCTTGGGGGGCCGGTGGGAGTGCAATATACTCAATCAGCCATTGTCTTCCATACCAGAGAGGCTTTATCCTCTTGGCTTGTTTAATTGCAGCACGTCTCACATTTGTGAATAACCTGGGCAATAGTGTCCATTGTTAAGTACAGCCGAGCCCATCGACACGCTGTATCACTGCCTTGACGGCCTGAGGTGTTATGGGCCCACCAGGCTAAAAGGAATTCACCCTTATGTTGCCAATCTAAGTCCATGTGAGCCACTTCAATCTTAACAGCTTGATCTACCTGTTGGTTGTTCTGGTGTTCCTCAGTGGCCCGACTCTTGGGTACATGAGCATCTACGTGGCGTACCTTCACCACCAGGTTGTGCACCCGGACAGCGATATCTTGCCAGAGTGCAGCAGCCCAGATGGGTTTACCTCTGCCTTGCCAGTTGCTCTGCTTCCATTGCTGCAACCACCCCCACAGGGCATTTGCCACCATCCATGACTACAGTATAGAGAGAAAGTACTGGCCATTTTTCTCATTCAGCAATGTCCAAGGCCAGCTGGATGGCTTTCACCTCTGCAAACTGACTCCATTCACCCTCTCCTTCAGCAGTTTCTGCAACTTGTCCCAGGGGACTCCACACAGCTGCCTTCCATCTCTGATGCTTTCCCACAATAGGGCAGGACCCATCAGTAAACAAGGCATATTGCTTTTCACTCTCTGACAGTTCATTATATGGTGGGGCCTCTTCAGCACGCATCACCTCCTCCTCTGGTGACATTCCAAAATCTTTGCCCTCTGGCCAGTCCATGATGACTTCTAGAATTCCTGGATGACTGGGATTTCCTATTCGACCTCGTTGTGTAATTAGTGCGGCCCACTTACTCCACGTAGCATCAGTTGCATGATGTGTAGAGGAGACCCTGCCTTTGAACGTCCGGCCCAGCACAGGCAACCGGGGTGCCAGGAGGAGCTGTGCTTCAGTTCCAATCACTTCTGAGGCAGCTCGAACCCCTTCATAGGCTGCCAGGATCTCTTTTTCAGTGGGAGTCTAGCTGGCCTCGGATCCTCTGTATCCCCGACTCCAAAAGCCGAGGGGTCGACCTCGAGTCTCCCCTGGAGCTTTCTGCCAGAGACTCCAGGAAGGACCATTCTCCCCGGCTATGGTGTAGAGCACATTTTTCACATCTGGCCCGGCCCGGACTGGTCCAAGGGCTACTGCATGAACTATTTCTCGTTTAATTTGTTCAAAGCCTTGTTGTTGCTCAGGACCCCATTTGAAATCATTCTTCTTCCGGGTCACGTGGTAGAGAGGGCTTACAATCAGACTGTGCATTCTCCAGAACCCCACAACACCTAAGAAAGCTTGGGTTTCTTTCTTGTTAGTTGGTGGAGACATTGCTGTTATCTTGTTGATTACATCTGTGGGGATCTGGCGACATCCATCTTGCCATTTTACTCCCAGAAATTGTATCTCCTGTGCAGGTCCCTTGACCTTATTCCGTTTTACGGCAAAACTGGCCTTCAGCAGGATTTGGATTATCTTCCTCCCTTTCTCAAAAACTTCTTCTGCTGTATCGCCCCACACGATGATGTCATCAATGTATTGCAGGTGTTCTGGAGCTTGCCCCTGTTCCAGTGCAGTCTGGATCAATCCATGGCAGATGATAAGGCTGTGTTTCCACCCCTGGGGCAGTCGGATCCAAGTGTACTGGATGCCCATCCAAGTAAAAGCAAACTGTGTCCTGCACTCTGCTGCCAAAGGGATTGAGAAAAATGCATTGGCAATATCAATTGTGGCATCCAACTTGGCTGCCTTGGACTCCAGTTCATATTGAAGTTCCAGCATGTCCGGTACGGCAGCACTCAATAGTGGTGTGACTTCGTTCAGGCCACGATAGTCTACTGTTAGTCTCCACTCTCCACTAGACTTTTGCACTGGCCATATGGGGCTATTAAAGGGTGAGCAGGTCCTGCTGATCACTCCTTGGCTCTCCAGTCTACAGATCAGCTTATGGATGGGAATCAGGGAGTCTCAGTTGGTGCGATATTGCCACTGGTGCACTGTTGTGGTTGCGATTGGCACTTGTTGTTCTTCGACCTTCAGCAACCCCACAACAGAAGGATCCTCTGAGAGACCAGGCAAGGTGGACAGCTGCTTAATTTCCTCTGTCTCCAAGGCAGCAATACCAAAAGCCCATCTATACCCTTTTGGGTCTTTGAAGTACCCTCTCCTGAGATAGTCTATGCCAAGGATGCATGGAGCCCCTGGACCAGTCACAATGGGGTGCTTTTGCCACTTCCTCCCAGTCAGGCTGATTTCAGCCTCCAGTACAGCCAACTCTTGGGATCCTCCTGTCACTCCAGAAATACAAATGGGTTCCGCCACCTGATAGCTAGATGGCATCAGAGTACACTCTGCACCAGTATCTCCTAGAGCCTTATACTTCTGTGGGACTGATGTGCCAGGCCATCTGATCTACACAGTCCAGTAAACCCGATTGTCCCTCTCCTCCACCTGGCTGGAGGCAGGGCCCCTCTAATAGTGACCATACGATTGTCCACTTATCTCTTGTAGAAAGCGATTAGTATTCCTTATCACAGGAGCTGGAGTAAAATCAGCTCTTCCACTCCATCTGGGAAACTGCTCACCAGAGACTGGAGCAACAACTTTCATGGGAGGATCATCCTTGACCACTGTTCTCCAATTCACGCACCCCTTCCTCCAGAACTGAGGTAGGTTTTCCGTCCCACTTTATCATGTCTCCTCTGTGATCCCGCAGGTAAAACCATAGGGTGGCCTGTGGCATGTACCTCCTGTATCTTCTCTCTCGAGCAGTAGGGCACCTTCTGTTAATAGCTGAGACATGGGTTGGTACACATGGGGAGCTCGATAGATCGGACAAATCGCCTCTCAACTGTTTGAACTCCTGGGACAGTTTTTCCACAGCTGAAATGATGAAAGGGGTGAGATTGTCTTCAAATTCACAGAGCTGACGACTCACTTCATCCCCTGTTGGTGGTGCTCCGTCATTCCAGGTCGCTGATGCCAATGAGTGGGCATATGATGATGGGGTACTCTGTTTAAGTTTCCACCACATGGGTCATGTACATTCAACTTCATCTGGATCTACGGATGCATTCTCGGCATCCGGCCTACGATAGATCATCTCTAGAATGGCTGATTCCCTCAGGGACTGGATGCCTCTCCCTACCATGGCCCAGTTGGCTGAGCAACACATAATATCGTCTTTGTAGGGAAACCTTTCCTTCACAGCTGCCGAGAGCCGCCTCCAAAGGCTGAGGACTTGTTTCTCTCTTGCAATCGCTTTGTCAATTCCTCCTTCCCTAGCAAGCGATCCCAGCTGCTTGGCTTCCCTACCTTCTAGTTCGTGACCGTCGGCCCCATTGTCCCAGCATCGGAGCAACCAGGTGACAATGTGCTCCCCTGGAAGGCGGGTGAAATCTTTTTGCATATTCCACAGCTCGGTTGTGGTCCAGGGTCGAGAAGTCACCTCTCCTTCATCTTCCTCTGATTCACATACTAATAACTCTTGTTCAGATGCTGCCCCCTGTAGTAAGTACATTGGGACTTAATCTTTTTTCACTGCACAGGTTGCTCTTTGTGCTTCTCATTTGCTTTTCCCCTTGCTTACAGGGGCAACCAATTTTGTCAATAATTGGCCATTTGGTTTAGCTGCAGTGTCTATCACTGTGGTTGGAGTGGCTGCAGTGTCTGTTGCTGGGGTTGGTGCAGCTGCTCTGCTTGGGGGTTGAGTAACGCTAACATCTGCATTGTCTGTCGCTGTCAGGGTTTGAGTAGCTACTGTGCTTGTCACCGGGGTTGGTGTAGCTGCTGTGCTTGGACTTGGAGTAGCTGCGTTGTCTGTTACTTTGCCATCAGATCCAGAGACATCTTTTTCCCTTTCATGGTGCTGGATAGTGTTGAGCAGGGCTCTGTAGGCATACACCAAGCCCCAGCACCTTGCCATGATTTGTCCCTCTCTGGTATCACCAGGACAACAGCACACCTCATTTAACTGTTTTACTTGTTTTTCTGGATGTTGCACTTGTTCAGTGGTGAAGTTACAAAGGACTGGAGGGGCCCACTGGCCTAGATACTTGCCCATACTATCCCACACACCCTGCCACTCATGACTGTCCAGCCTCAGGGAAAATCTCTTGGTGGTCCTCCTATATTGTCGTCTAACCCTAGACCAGACTCGAACCCAACATTGCTTAACTTTCGAGATCAGACGAAATAGGGTGTTCCCAGGGCGGGATGGCCATGGGTAAAACACACTCCGTATGTGTGCCAACATGCTGATCCCCAGCACAATCAGCAGGCAGGTCTCAAGGGTATTCAAAGGCCATCCAAAACCTTCAGAACTCTCCAATGCTGTTGTAAATAGGCTGGTGGGGGAGCGGGGGGTGTAAAGCAATGCCTCCTTCATAGGTTGACCCCCTGAGGGAAGGGAAAAAAAAAGATGTGTAATTGCTAAAAAATTTCATTATATACTTCCCAAAGTATAGAGGTGATGACCACGCTGGGAACCCAAGCCAGACCAGTTTCATCATCAATGAGTCTATTGTATTACAAGTCATTACCATGAAGTACAGTGAAACAAGAACCTTAGCCCAGGCTCCCCAGTGGATAAACACCAAAACAGCAAATACTGGCATTAAATAAGGTGCAACTCTGAGATCAAGTGCAACAACTCTGAGAGCCAATAAATCAACATTGTGACGAGTGACTATTAATCCAAAACAATGAATGCTTATCACAAATATGATTAGACACACTCTGGTCATATCTGTCGTTATTTCAACCCTTCATGCCCCACGTTGGGCACCACAAAGAACTGTTGTGGTTTAAGCCCAGCCGGTAACTCGGAACCACGCAGCCACTCACTCCCTCCCCGCCTTTCTTCCTCCCCCTGCTCCCGGAGGGATGGGGAGGAGAATTGGAAGAATCTAACTCCCACGGGTTGAGATAAGAACAGTCCGGTAAGTAAGGTATCAATACAAAACCACTACTGCTACTACTACTAATAATAATGATAATAAGGGAAATAACAAGGGGAGAGGATACAATTGCTCACCACCCGCCGACCAATACCCAGCCCGACCTGAGCAGCGATCTGGGCCTTCCGGGTAAATCCCCCCAGTTTATATACTGGGCATGACGTGCTGTGGGATGGAATACCCCTTTGGCCAGTTTGGGTCAGGTGTCCTGTCTCTGCTTCCTCCCGGCTTCCCCTCCTCCCTGGCAGAGCATGAGACTGAGAAAGTCCTTGGTCGGAATAAACATTACTTAGCAACAACTAAAAACATCAGTATTATCAGCACGGTTCCCAGGCTGAAAGTCAATAACACAGCACTGCACCAGCTACTAAGAAGGAGAAAAAAAATGACTGCTACAGCTGAACCCAGGACAGGGTTAAAACATTACTTAAAGCCTGCTGCATTTTTACTTTGATCTTAAGAATACCATATACATGGCTTCATACTATTTTCTACATTCAAGTCTTTCCTCAGTTTTGATATTGCTTTCTTGCTAGTCAGAGTAGAGCAAATAAAAGGTGAATGTTGAAAAACTTCCCATAATTTTATTATCAGCAGCTGTTCATAGTCTTCTTCAAGTATGAGCAGTCATCTTTCCTGAGTGTTATTCCATACAGCAGAGCAAGAAACACACATCTACTTTACCATGGTATTTTCATACCTTCCTGGGATTAATTTTGCAGATTGCCATATTACTTCAAAATAAATGCTGTCCCTTATGAAAATGCCATTGTATTTATACACCAACAAAAGTAAATTGAAGTACCTAAAACCACAGAACTATTTCTTAACATTACAATATATACCCGAAAGTCCCTTCTCAATAAATTCCTCTGTTCAGTATATATGTTTCCCTCCTGTACAAATTCAATATGGTTTTAAAAGGGAAATACAAATTTGGGGTCCCTTGGCTTTTTGACCTATGAGCAAAATTAAGTTAGTCAGAATTCTTCGAGGGACTGTAGTGACAAGACAAGGGGTAATGGGTTCAAATTTAAACAGGGAAGTTCAGGTTAGATATAAGGAAGAAGTTCTTTACTGTGAGGGTGGTGAGGCACTGGAATGGGTTGCCCAAGGAAGTTGTGAATGCTCCATCCCTGGCAGTGTTCAAGGCCAGGTTGGACAAAGCCTTGGGCAACGTAGTCCAGTGTGAGGCATCCCTGCCCATGGCAGGGGGTTGGAACTAGATGATCTTAAGGTCCTTTCCAACCCTAACTATTCTATGACAAAGCTAATTGCCATTAACTACAGTAGATTAGATTATATGCAAATGTGAAATTATGATATCACATTTATAATGATTCATGTTTTCCTCAAAACCAGTTATTTTTATATATGGATGTATATGTCTATATATAATTGAATGCCAGTGTTTGTCATTCTGAATCAAATTAGATAACCTTAGAAACAGCTTCTCCAAAGTAAGAAATACTTACCAATCTAGTTTCACTGCACATCATCAAGATATAAGTATTTGTTTTCTAATCATAAATACATACCATTGTAACTGCCTACAATTATTTTCAAGCGTTCAGTGCAAGTATAAGCATGGATAAATACAGGATAATAAAAGGTTGCAATGCTCTTTCAAAATAATTAAGTTTTCTGCTTTAATGAAGAGTAAAGAAATAGCCAATTAGAATATACTATCCAATATTAGCATTTTTAAATTGTGTGCATAAAACTGAAACACACATAGTATCAGTTATATAAGTAAAGGAGACTTTCTATTTGCACAGGTATTTCAGAATACAGCAGGGAAGATTCATCATTGGCTTGATGGGCCAACTTCCTCTTCAAGGTTTTTTAAGTTTAAATCTTTGCTAATTCAGAGTTCTGCATGCAAATCTTCCATTCAGCTAATACAGGTGTATACAAAAAAAAAACACAAAACAAAAAACCAAAAAACAAAAAACAAAACCCACACAACACCACACTCCCCCTCCACCCCCACACGCACAAAAAAAAAAGAGGGCAAAAAAACCCCAAACCCAGTCATCTTCCAGTTAAGACTAGTTGCAATTCATGCTAAATCCAAATGGTTTACCTCCCACTTGTTTCTTTTAGTAACATATAGAGAACTAAAGGATACTCATATTTGACACCTTGTTTCACTGACTCATCTTCCATTTCAAACAAAAAGCACACCTTTGCCTTAAGAGCCATGCTTTACACGTCACAGTATCTGCAAGCATGATACAAAAAAGCAAACAAGCTGTCAAGCCCTCTAACACTTAATTTTGCCAGAGCTAATACATGTACAGACATAGCTATCAAGATATCGCTAATTATTTTCTTAGATAGTCAAGATACCTTCTGATGAGAAAATAATCAGAAGTATATACAGTATATAGGCATAGTATGTCCAGTAGTGAAGGTTTATGGCTACAATCTAACATGTAGGCCCAAACACTGCTTTCCGAGACCAGGCAAGATTTCCAGTGATGACAGCCAAAATTATATACATCGAAAGCTAGAGCACATGGCTCTTACTACATACGTACATGCTTAAAACACAGGCATGCAGAATACTGTACATTGTTTGGTACATACCAATATAAAACACTAAAAAAACCAAATTTTTTTTTATACTATAACAATAAATGTTTTTACAACAGCAAACAACAGATGGATATTAAACTTTACACTCTGAAGAACAATCAAGGTTTTACGAAATGTTCAGTAGTAATGAAATCCAGAAGAACTTTAAAAATACAAGGAGATGAAAACCAAAGTCAGTAGAACACTGAATTTGGTCCAAAGTACCTTAAACATTACAGTCAAGCTGTGCTAGCTGAACTATTACTATGTCTTTATAATACGCTTCAGTGCATATGTTAGAGTTCTCAGTTTTTAGAATTATAATAATTAAAAAAAGATTATTTGCTTAATAGAACAGGACAATGATGTTCAATGCAGTACCTAAAAATGGTATTTTAATGTTTTAATGTTTAATCACAGAGAGGGTTAATTTTTTAACTAATAGCTTAAAATAATCTTACCATGCAAAAAAAGAGTTTTCCAGAAATTACTTTCAATATTTTAAACTCTTTGATCCCATGAAAAGTAAAAAGATATCATTATTAATACACAAGAAGGGTGCACACAGCATAGTGTGTGTCACACAGTAACAGCAACCTACAGTTAGGAGGGAAATATTTCACTTTGCAAGGAAGCACTGTAATTTCTACAAGGGGGGGGGGAATCCTCTTTTCTGTCCAAGAATTTTTTCTTTGCATTTGCTACATATGTGCATTTGTATATACATCTAATTTATTTTTTTTTTAAAAGGGAAAAAAGTGGCATAGAAATGTTCATTTGTTCCTTATAACTTTTTGAGTTAATAACTTTCACTTTGCACTTGCAACCAGTTCAAAGAGCATGCAAGGTCAATTAACACAGCTCAGCTTAAGCTATGTTCTCTCCCTATGATTAAAAGGATATACCTTTGTCCTATGTTCAAAAGCCTTTAACCCACTTAGGCTTCCAAGTCCAACATCACTTTTCAAAGTGGGACTGAGAAGTTGGCACTTTTGATAAATGTTTGCCTAACATTTACATAAAATAAAATTAAGCAATACTGCTACATTAAGTTTTGAGAGACAAAGATATGCAATGGAACAGTAGAGGTCAAGTCAATTAATAAAATGGATTAATTTAAGCCATTTCAGACATTTATGTTCCCAGTCTCAGAATTTTTATTATTATTTTCCTGTTTCTAAAATGGTTTTGTCCATCTCAACCACATAAATAACCCAAACAAATAAAAAAAATTAAGAACTGAACAAGTGACTGTGCTGGCGAAAAAGTGAGTGACTGAAAGAAGTACTGTCAGATACCTAAAAGAAACCTGCTAATTAAAACAATTTTTTAAGGAAGTTTTGCTGTGGGGCCTTTTTTTTTTTTTTTTTTAATAAATCAAAACTTTAATCTCTATCCTGTGACTTCAACAGTGGTTCACTGCTATACTGCATTTTACAAGATGAGATCATTAACTGTTAAACAGCTACACATGCACAAACACTTTCAATCAAATATACAACCAAGGTTGACAAAGTACAATACAAAAAATGCATACACAATTTTTATGCTGGTCTCTACTCAAATACAGATATACTATTATGTACAAAGCAGAATGTTTACCTCTTGGTTTCTTGTACATCATGCTTACATCTTCAGAAGCATGGTTTATAGTGATACATGCAGAAAACATTCATACAGGCAATCACAGCGAGCTTTCTCCAAAGCTTTCTAAGTTATAGCTTCTTATCTATTTGCTCTGAAAACACTTTATTTCATTAGGTCTAAAGTAATGCCACAATTAGGCCCTAATCTACCATTACCTATCCATACACTTAATATTACCAGTGGGTGGATCTTATAAAACAATACAAGTTCTGTACTACTGATTGTAGAACCAAATATCCCAATTCCTTCTCTGGGTGGTATATGTTGATATCATTCAATAAGTTGCACGCATTTTAAAAACTTGTGAGAAACCTCTAGCAAGGAAACCAGGAAACACAGAAACAATTTGGACCCGAGAAACAAGTCAAACTTCAACCGCCTCTCCTGTAACAAATGTGTATCTTTAATTATACTTAAACATCCATTAAATTAAACAAATGCAAGCTATCTGTCCTCTATTTTATCTTCGGTTTGGATCTTGAAATAGCCACAGCACACAACTCCATCAACCAAAAAGTAGGCCAAAATGAGACAGAATGTTATTACTGGTAGCACTGTATCTGTCTCCACCCCTCCTTCTTCCATATCAGTTAAGGATCCCAATACCTTTCTCCATATACAGAAAAGACCAATTGAATTATTTAAAGTAAGAAACAGCACATTCACAAGCAGGCATTAAAATGAATTCTGGCTTCTTATTAACTCTCCTTAATTTATTAAAAAGGCAGTTTACTCCCTCAATATAAATCACTACTTTCATGTACATGACCGAAGACAAAAGTCTTTAGCATAAACACCCCACATCCACTTGGAACATTCCTATTCATCCACACACCAAACACTGGTGCATACATATTTCAAGGCCTGCTAGTCTAAGGCAGAAGCTGTATTACCATAAGAACTACACGATGTAGTAGAGCACAAATATAGACAAATATATTTTAATTCAAAAGGCTTATTTTAACACGAGCCAAATTCCCATTAAGCAAACATTGCCCTTGCGCACTTGTGGCTCCAAAGTAACAACCTCTGTTTTGATTAAAGAGAAATGATACAATAGATTTTATTTGCTGAAGAGTGGGTGGATTCCAAAGGTATTAAAGATGCTGTTATCCTCCAGCATACTTAAGGTTACTCTTCAGCTTCATGAGTGCATCTGGGTCTTTATAGTTTCTTTCTCCTTTTGCTTTAAAAAAAAAAGTAAAATCAATCTACAATCCAGGTGTAAGCCCCTTATCCCAGTTTGCCTCATTAAATAAAAAAATCGCAAGTAAAAAAATGTAACCAGTGATCCAACCACCTTTCCAAGGCTCACAGAACAATACAGATATTAAAGCCGGTCACCATTAATCTGCATAGCAACTCTCCCTGCGAGTTCTTTCATTAATCTGCTTCCTTACCATCACTCTCCTACACCCATCATCACCGATATTCCCCCAAAACTGCCTCGCTCACCAGCCATCCATTCTCTCTCCATTTTGGAAGGCCGGGTTCCCTACCATATCAAACCCACCCAATTATTTACCCAGCCACAAGTGCCTTGGAGGAGCCTTCACACGGGCGCGCGCGCACATACACAACGCGGCGGTGGAGAAACGACGAGCGGGTCGCCACCGCCATCGCCAGTCGCCCTGTGGCGAAGGTGGCAAGCACCCAGGGGAACCGAACCGACCACGCTATGTAACGCGCTGGTAGGGCCAGCCGGAGGGAGCCCAGGGCGGCGATATCGGTTGCACCCCCAGCGGCGCTTAAGGCGTATGTGCCGACGGCGGCCCTCACCCAGCAGCAGCAGCTTCAGTTCTTGACGGGCGTCCCGCTTGTCCCAGTGCAGCTGCCGCTCGATCTCATCGTTGATCCGCCGGGCTTCCTTAGCTTCCTCGCTCAGGCAGCACGCCATGACGGACTCCAAAGTCATTCTTCCTAACTGATTCAGACACAACCCCCACCCTAAAAATGCGCGCACACACACACCACCAGAGCACCAACCCCGGGGGACGCAGACGCTCTCTGCCCGGGAGCCCCCACCCCGAGCACTGCTAGGCAAGGGCAGGGAAGGTGCCCTGATGCCACACACGGGCAAGAAGAAAGAGAAGGGGCCCCTAACAATACAGCTCTGTCTCTAATAGTCACCGCTTCTAACTCCTCGTCTCCTCTAAATTATTCGCCAAGCAACATGAAAACATCCACCATAGCAGCTGCGACAGCAGCAGCACTATCTAGGAGAGCCAAGCTGCTCGACATAAACACCCTTCTCCTTCCCTCGCTGCTGCCGCTACCTACAACCAACACAATCCCTGAATATCCTTCACCAACTACAACCCGACCACCCCCTATGGAAGTACTAATGACCGTTAATCCCTCCCACACACGCATACTTCCTTGTTGCTCCCTCAATCCTAAAGTAAGAGTTCAGCTCCTCTGAAAGTGGGCAAGCCTGCCACCGTCCAGCAATCTCAGTATGTGCCTAGCTGGAGAACGTCCTTACAGTGGACCTTTCTTCCAGGAACAGTCGTTCGTCCCTCTCACGGGAAGAGTTGCTGCTGAAGAGCTGTTATGATTTGTTCCTGCCCTGACAGTAAGAAAGAGAGAGGGGATGAGTAGAAAGGGCGCTACCAGAGAGGAAGAGAAGGCAGGCAGAGACCGGGGCATACACACCATGAGCTCAGCTCGCTGAGGTTTTCAATTGCTTGGTTCCGCGGGCGTGGTGAGGCAGAAATATGGCGGACTGTCTCAGCCACTCTGCGCGCTATTGCGCGCCAGGAATGAGTGGCTGGTTGAGCCAGGAACTCTCAGGATATTGCCCCCGACCAAGCCTGGGGTTCGAAGCCCACCCCTGCCATGCACCCAACCGTCGGAGAGGGAAGGAGGGGAGCAACCGTCTCTCACACAGCCTTCTCTTGTTTGTCCTGTAAGGTAGTTTGTTCCACACCCCACTCCCCCCGCATGTTTTATTTGCTTTTGCTAGATTTGGGTTTAGTCGATAATGCACATTTTTATTATGCCCTTGTATTCTCTTTCTAGAAGAGATGTCTTTGGTTCATAGGAAAAGGGGAAAAATGTAATAATTTACATGAGAGAAGTATCTTCTCCACCTTAAACTGGAAATTGAAATGTAGGGAATAAAAATATACTAGTCACTAGTAACTTTTAATGCCAGTAATCTTGAAAATGGTATTTGAATAGTTGTCATATACAGAAGAAATAAAAGATGTTTACAACAAATAAAACCAGTAGGATACTTCCCTTGCTTATAAGAACCTAATATTCTATCATTTCAAGGCATCAATATTGCATTTTGTATTCTGTTGGTGTGACCTTTATTCAACCAATGCTTTTAACTACCAACCTTTTTCACAATTCCAATACTAGAAAGCCTGTCTTAATAGTCCCCAGAGTGATAGTATGCAATTTGATGGACATATTAAGTTCAAGTTTTTGTGGATTTGTAAAATATTACAAAATTCCCACACTTGCCCTACCTTTTCCCACCTCCATATTAAATTAGCTATCAGGGAATTTAGCAAAATCTTCCAGGAAAGTCATATAAGTCTATTAAGTAGGTAAGAGGGGTGCATTACTCTCCATCTTCTAGTTGCATGTGTGATATACTCTCCAGCACCTGTTGTCATCTGTTTTGAAAATCACGTGCTCTTTCTTACAACTGTTCATATATGCTGACAATATGAATTAAGTAGAGTCCACCATAAGGTGTAAGACTAAGAGGAAAGTTCTTTACAGTGAGGGTGGTGAGGCACTGGAATGGGTTGCCCAAGGAAGTTGTGAATGCCCCATGCCTGGCGGTGTTCAAGGCCAGGTTGGACAGAGCCTTGGGCCACATGGTTTAGTGTGTGGTGTCCCTGCCCATGGCAGGGGGGTTGGAAGTGGATGAACTTAAGGTCCTTTCCAACCCTAACTATTCTATGATTAAAAAATGAAAATGTAATAATCAATACAATAATGTAGTTATCAGTTTTTAGAGCATGAAAATATCTTTCATTACTTTAAAAATATATGATTTTTGTTTAGCTCTATATCATATATTTATTTATAATGTATAAAAGCATTTAAGAAAATTTGGAATATTTTTAGAAGTATGTGAATTTTATTCTAAATTCTGTAATCCTATTTATTAATAAAATATATATTTCAGTGAAAGGATCATCTTTCTTTACCTGATGTGGATTTTAAAATTAATATATATGTAGGTGTATGTATGTATTTATCTGTCTATCTTGTGGTCCCAGAATATTAAATTCAATTATATTTATATACATTGAATTACAAATATGATACATGGAAAAATGCAAATGAGTAACCAAAAGGGAAAAGATTTTTCTTCATGAAATAAATTCTCAACATATCAGAATTTCACAGAATCATTAGGGTTGGAAGGGCCCTCTGGAGATCATGTAGTCCAACCCCCCTGCCAAGGCAGGGCCACCTAGAGCAGGTTACACAAGAATGCATCCAGGCAGGTTTTGAATGTCTCCAGAGAGGGAGACTGTCCTGGGTTCAGCTATAGCAGTCATTTTTCTCCTGCTTAGTAGCTGGTGCAGTGCTGTGTTTTTTAACTTTCAGCCTGGGAACAACGCTGATAACACCGATGTTTTTAGTTGTTGCTAAGTAATGTTTATTCCAACCAAGGACTTTCTCAGTCTCATGCTTTGCCAGGGAGGAGGGGAAGCCGGGAGGAAGCAGAGACAGGACACCTGACCCAAACTAGCCAAAGGGGTATTCCATACCACAGCACGTCATGCCCAGTATATAAACCGGGGGGAGTTACCCAGAAGGCCCAGATCACTGCTCGGGTCGGGCTGGGTATCGGTCGGCGGGTGGTGAGCAATTGTATCCTCTCCCCTTGTTATTTCACTAATCGTTATTATCATTGGTGGTAGCAGTAGTGGTTTTGTGTTATACCTTAGTTGAGGGACTGCTCTTATCTCAACCCGTGGGAGTTACATTCTTCCCATTCTCCTCCCCATCCCTCCGGGAGCAGGGGGAGGAAGAAGGGGGGGGGGGGAGTGAGCGAGCGGCTGTGTGGTTCTGAGTTACCGGCTGGGCTCAAACCACGACAGAGACTCCATGACCCTCCTGGGCAGCCTGTTCCAGTGCTCTGCCACCTGCACTGTAAAGAAGCTCTTCCTCATGGTGAGGTGAAACTTCTTGTGTTTTAGTTAATGTCCATTGCTCCTTATCCTGTTGCTGGGCACCACTGAAAAGAGTCTGGCACCATCCTCCTGGCACCCACCTTTGGGATATTTATATGCATTAAATGAGATCCCCTGAGACTGAGATCCCCTCTCAGTCTTCTCTTCTCTGAACAGGCCCTGCTCCCGCAATCTCTCCTCATGAGAGAGATGCTCCAGACCCCTGATCATCTTTGTGGCCCTCTGCTGGACCCTCTCTAGTAGCTCCTTGTCTTTCTTGTACTGAGGAGCACAGAATTGGGCACAGTACTCCAGATGTGGCCTCACCAGGGCCAAGTAGAGGGGGAGGATCACCTCCCTCGACCTGGCCACGCTTCTCCCGATTCACCCCAGGATACTATTGGCTCTCCTGGCCGCATAGGCACACTGCCAGCTCATAGTCAACTTATCATCCACCAATACTCCCAGGTCCTTCTCAGCTGAACTGCTCTCTACTAGGTCAGCCCCCAACCTGTACTGATATTTGGAATTCTTCCTCCTCAGGTTCAGTACCCTACACTTGCCCTTGTTGAACCTCATGAGGTTTCTCTCTGCCCGGTTCTCCAGTCTATCAAGGTCCTGCTGAATTTCCTCCTAAAAGGAAAAAAATAAAAATGGGTGTGTGGTGCAGGTTACAAGCAATATTCAGTGGATGTACAACTGCTCTGTGCCTGAAACATTGCTGCAATGTCAGGTCCATAGCAAACAGCATCTGGTATCAAGTATAAAGAAAGGATATGAATGGGTCAATGAATTTGTGACATATGGGTCAACTGATCAAAATCCCTCCCCAAAATGAGGGCACAGCAGTCCTATGAAAAAACTACTTTCCTCAAACAATATTGTAACCTTCCCCAGTAGATGATGTCTGACTCAGCTTTCTTAACCAACTCTTTAACGTGCTCAGTGTAGAAGGCATGAACACTGTGTATACCTCAGATGTAAAACTGTCATTTAATTTTACATTTTTAGTGAGAAAAGACACTACAGGGGCCATAAATTTTATCTGTATGTACCACTCCTATTGACATCATTGGATTAAAAATCACTACTTAATAAATATCTTCAGATTTTTAATGGATGAGCAATGTAGTCCTGAATCAGGCATCAGCTGATAGCCATTTTTTACCTAATTGCTTTGTGACTTAGTGGAAATTAGAAGAACCCCCATAATGGACAATTATGTGATCATAAGCCTATGAGGAAATTTTTTTCAGCCCTCATCTCCATAATGGTTGGCTTTTGTTCTGAAACACAAAATATCCTTTATAAATATTTTATGCTAATAAGAACTGTCAGTAAATGACATATATAATTATTTACAGTAACGAGTGGTGTCCCTCAGGGATCGGTGTTGGGACCGGTCCTGTTCAACATCTTTGTCGGTGACATGGACAGTGGGATTGAGTGCGCCCTCAGCAAGTTTGCCGACGACACCAAGCTGTGTGGTTCGGTTGATATGCTGGAGGGAAGGGATGCCATCCAGAGGGACCTTGACACGCTTGAGAGGTGGGCAGATGCCAACCATATGAAGTTTAACCAAGCCAAGTGCAAGGTCCTACACCTGGGTCAGGGCAATCCCAGGCACAGCTACAGGTTGGGTGGAGAAGAGATTCAGAGCAGCCCTGTGGAGAAGGACTTGGGGGTGTTGGGTGATGAGAAACTGAACATGAGCCGGCTTCAGTGTGCGCTCACAGCCCAGAAAGCCAACCGTATCCTGGGCTGCATCAAAAGGAGTGTGACCAGCAGGTCAAAGGAGGTGATCCTGCCCCTCTACTCTGCTCTTGTGAGACCTCACTTGGAGTACTGTGTACAGTTCTGGTGTCCTCAACATAAAAAGGACATGGAGCTGTCAGAGCAAGTCCAGAGGAGGGCCACGAGGATAAGGGTCTGGAGCACCTCCTGTATGAAGACAGGCTGAGGAAGTTGGGGCTGTTCAGCCTGGAGAAGAGAAGGCTGCGTGGAGACTTCATAGCAGCCTTCCAGTATCTGAAGGGGGCCTATAAGGATGCTGGGGAGGGACTCTTCCTTAGGGACTGTAGTGGTAGGACAAGGGGTAATGGCTTCAAACTTAAACAGGGGAATTTTAGATTAGATCTAAGGAAGAAGTTCTTTACAGTGAGGGTGGTGAGGCACTGGAATGGGTTGCCCAAGGAAGTTGTGGATGCTCCATCCCTGGCAGTGTTCAAGGCCAGAATGGACAGAGCCTTGGGCGACATGGTTTAGTGCGAGGTGTCCCTGCCCATGGGAGGGGGGGTTGGAACTAGATGATCTTAAGGTCCTTTCCAACCCTAACTATTCTATGATTCTATGATTACCCATACAGATAATTATTATCCATGGATGTTATCCATACTGTTACCTAATCGTGTACAGATACTTCCTGATAAACCTTCCCTGTAACATTAATAATTTCATATTGCTCTATCCAAGCAAGTCATGTCTTATAGCAAACCCATTGCCTGTGAGATGTTTTAATGTTTCTCACTGTCACAGGAAATTGAAAGTTAAAAGTGAGACTGTCAGAGGGAGCAAGGTATGGTATTAAATTTGCTGCATCTTCAGCATTCTTGCTCACAAGCCAACAAAGACTGGGGAACCACCACTCTATCATCTTTGTATCTTTCTTTGCACTAATCAAGCCCAGTCTCATTTCTTCCACATACCTAAAGATATTTATTTTTTGAGATACGTTTTCTGTGATGTTTTGAAAGATTGCAACTAGCATCTGAACTTGGTACTCACGTGACAGTAAACCAGCAGACAACATTGTTGATTTTTATCATTAGTCGGCATACCATCTTAAGTAATGGAATATCTTACAAGTCCTTTTTGATTGCTGTTCTGAATTAGGAAGATGTTTTCACAGTGCTATGCACAATTATATCTCAGTCTTGAGTGCTTACAGTTAATTTAGAGGCCATCAGTATGTCTGAGTGGAGCAAATTACCCTTCCATTATGCTTTCCTAATCAGTTTTTTTTAGAAGAACAAATTGTAATCTGCTGGTTGTCTACTGTTAAATGAGTAACGTGCAGTACTTGCAATTCCTTTTAACTGAAATAATCAGTTTGTTCCAGTATGCGTTGTTTATAAGTTCCCCATTGATATTTATTTAGAAGTAACAGCTATCTGTCAAAGTCCTAGGGTATAGACTAATGACTAAGAAAGGGTTAAAAAAAGTATTTGTTAATTTGTTGGCAATGCAACACAGAAAGGAAAAGAAAATACACACAAGAGAAACTATCAATCAGAAGGGGATTGCTTGCCAGGCAAGTATATAGCCTCACTTGTATGTTGTGCATAGAGCTGGATTCAGTACACCACAGATGTATCCTACGTATCTTTCTGACTATATAGAACATTTGAAAGAAGGAAAGTTTGTGTGTGTATGTATGTATATATGTATGTATGTGTAAAACTAATGGGAGATTTTATTTCTTGAAGAATGTTTAAATTCTGTTACACCTTTCCTCACTTGTAAAGACTAAGACATTTTGAGACCATTTAGGCAGAACCTGCTGGGCGTTATTGACCTGTCTCTCTCAGGGCAACACCTATGCCCCTGGATGCCCCTCCCTGAGGGAGAAGGGAATCCAGCCTCCACTGAGGGACAGCCCTGAGGAGGCGCCACGCCCCTGCACCTGGTTGTCTTAAAGACAAACAGTTTTCTGATTAGCAAACATCAAAACAAAATATATAAATATATAAATAATAAAAAAAAACTGTATAAAAGGAATTTGTATGTGAATGAAAACTGACAATTCACAGCTAGGAAACTATGCAAATATCTCTTTCCACAGAATTTCCATACACATAGCATTAGAGTATGTAAAATCATGAATCAGTATATTATTTTTCCAGTAAATATAAACATAAAATAATTACTGGCCTTAGTGTAATAGGACTTCTTACAATTGTCTTTTCAACAATATAGAATTCAAACTCAAATTCACTACAACAGTTTGGAAGTTTCAGCAGTGAATCCTGTACCGTGTATATGCTTCATAACCTGTATTAATAGGAGCTCAAATATCTTTTGCATATTACTAACAAATCTCTAAATGGAAAATAAAAGGATATATCTGTCATGAATGAGTGATAAGTGACATGAGGATAAAAATTGTGACCTGGTCAATTGCATTATGGGATGGGCAATTAAATGCTTTTACAGCTATGTATAATTTTATAAAATTATAACAGAAGTCCATCAGGAGACTGATTCCAGCCTTTGTTATTTTAAACTGAGTGCAGAGAAGGATCTTAAGATCAATGTCTTCCTCTAAATGGAAATATAGTAACAATGGAGATATCTTTCTATCTTCATTGAGAATCTATTAAAAAAACATGTTATACTAAGAATAAATGGTCCTTCATAAGTCTTATGTAAGGCCATCAGAAATACTCAAGAAAAAGACGATTCCTACAAGCATATTTAAAATACTGGAGAAAACTTAGAAGGCAGTAGCACATAATTGGTTTCCATTTGGTACTTGTGCAGAAAGTGAAGCAATTGGATACTGAAATAAAAATGTGGGTTGTATTGTAAACCTCCATTTATATTAGAGCTAGCCAGTTAGTATGTTGCCTAAACCAGTATGGGATAATTTCTGAACCTGAACACAGGTAACAACTGAAAAATTGTCATGCCCGAGATGCACAACTAACTAGAGTATTACAGTGATTACTGTAAATTAACCAAATTCGTGAGACCTCACTTGGAGTATTGTGTACAGTTCTGGTGTCCTCAACATAAAAAGGACATGGAGCTGTTGGAGCAAGTCCAGAGGAGGGCCACAAGGATGATAAGAGGGCTAGAGCACCTCCTGTATGAAGACAGGCTGAGAGAGTTGGGGCTGTTCAGCCTGGAGAAGAGAAGGCTGTGTGGAGACCTCATAGCAGCCTTCCAGTATCTGAAGGGGGCCTATAAGGATGCTGGGGAGGGACTCTTCATTAGGGACTGTAGTGACAGGACAAGGGGTAATGGCTTCAAACTTAAACAGGGGAAGTTCAGGTTGGACTTAAGGAAGAAGTTCTTTACAGTGAGGGTGGTGAAGCACTGCAATGGGTTGCCCAGGGAGGTTGTGGATGCTCCATCCCTGGCAGTGTTCAAGGCCAGGTTGGACAGAGCCTTGGGCTGTGGCGTATTGAAGGCACAGACTCAGGTCGGTGTGGATGCTGAGACAAACTTTATTACAATCAAGCCCCTTTTATTCCCTCATTCGGTACTTTCTCAACATGCCCAGGCATGCCATGCTTTTCCTGTCTTTCGACATCCTGGCTTATCTGTTTCTCAACATCCTGGCCCATCAGCCCAAGGCTTGTTCGGTATCAGGGCCTCATAGCTTGCATTCAGAGTGTTGCTCAAGCTCATCATGCAGATCCTGTCGCCTTCACCTCCCACACTGGGCGACATGGTTTAGTGTGAGGTGTCCCTGCCCATGGCAGGGGTGTTGGAACTAGATGATCTTAAGGTCCTTTCCAACCCTAACTATTCTATGATTCTATGATTCTATGAAATTCCCATGTCCTGGTTTCGGCTGGGATAGCTAATTTTCTTCCTAGTAGCTGGTATAGTGTTGTGTTTTGGATTTAGTATGAGAATAATGTTGATAACACACTGGTGTTTTTAGTTGTTGCTAAGTAGTGTTTATACTAAGTCAAGGACTTTACAGCTTCTCATGCCCTGCCAGTGAGAAGGCTGGAGTGGCACAAGAAGTTGGGAGGTGACACAGCCAGGACAGCTGACATAAATTGGCTAAAGGGATACTCCATACCATATGACATCATACTCAGTATATAAAATGGGGGGAAAGCTGGCCAGGGGTTGCTGCTTGGGAACTGGCTAGGCACTAGTCAGCGAGTGGTGAGCAACTGCACTGTGCATCACTGTTTTGTATATTCTAATTCATTTATCATTATTATTATCATTATTATTTTCTTCCTTTTCTGTCCCATTAAGTTGTCTTTATCTCAACTCACAAGTTTGAGTCATCCGATTCTCTTCCCTATCCCGCTGGAGGGGTGGGAGTGAGTGAGCGGCTGTGTGATGCTTATTTGCTTGATGGATAGAATTGCTGGTTGTGAAACTAATCTAGTATTTGTACTCAGCACTTCCATCAACTCCATGCTTTGTGAGCCACTGTCATGGTTTGAGCCCAGCCGGTAACTTGGAACCACGCAGCCGCTTGCTCACTCCCCCCTTCTTCCTCCCCCCGCTCCCAGAGGGATGGGGAGGAGAATTGGAAGAATGTAACTCCCACGGGTTGAGATAAGAGCAGTCCAGTAACTAAGGTATAATACAAAACCACTACTGCTACCACCAGTAATAATAATGAAAAGGGAAATAACAAGGGGAGAGGATACAATTGCTCACCACCCGCCGACCAATACCCAGCCCAACACAAGCAGTGATCTGGCCTTCCGGGTAACTCCCGCCGGTTTCTATACTGGGCATGATGTGCTGTGGGATGGAATATCCCTTTGGCCAGTTTGGGTCAGGTGTCCTGTCTCCACTTCCTCCTGGCTTCCCCTCCTCCCTGGCAGAGCATGAGACTGAGAAAGTCCTCGGTCAGAGTAAACATTACTTAGCAACAACTAAAAACATCGGTGTTATCAGCATTGTTCCCAGGCTGAAAGTCAAAACCACAGCACTGCACCAGCTACTAAGAAGGAGAAAAATGACTGCTATAGCTGAACCCAGGACAGTATCCACCCCTTACTCCATACCATTCACATCATGCTCAGATCCCACATATTTCAATATACCATCGCTTTTGTCTTTTATATATATATATACACACCCACACCCACACACAAAGAGAGAGATATCATTCCTTAGTCCATGGACCAATCCCTATAAAGTTGCTGAATTCATCCAGTCCATGATGTCAGGCTCCATCTCTTGTAATAGTCTTTCAAGGTAGGAGGAATGGTGTGTAGTGTTGGGTTGTTGCTTGCTGATGACACCGCTGAATTCGTCTGGTCACTGCTGAGCTTGTCTGGTTTTGTCAAAGTTCATTCTTTGTTGGGGTCATGATCGGAGGGAAGTCAGGGTCAGTTGCTGGTGACCTGAAGATATCTAGCTGGTGGGCTTTAAAAGTGTTATATAGCAGGCAACAGCATACAATTGAGTTCATTGGCTGTTTTCCCCCAAAATTAAATCCCCTTGAGGTACAGACCAGACTTCCTCATATTCCTGCCTTACCCACCAAGTTTATCCAGGTCCCTGAGCAAAAGTAAACCCACGAGTGGGTTTGCCTTTACCTGAAGCAGGAATAACCCAGACTGTCTTCCCCAACAAATTCTTTATGTGCACCACAGGAACTTTATCCCCCTCTACAGGACGTAAAAGTTCTGATTGGGCTGGTATGTTAGATGGATCTAACACTGTGGAGTTGGTCCATGGTGGGACCACCCCGATCATCTAGAATGAGTGTGTATGGCAAAGGGCCGGCAAGGCCACTCCTCCTGGTTCAGACTGGCCCCCTGTGTTAGAACGAGTGTGCGAGGGAAAAAGAGCCAGCAAGGCCACTCCGCCTGACACAGGCTGTCCCCCTGCATCAGGATGAGTCTGAACTTTTGACATATAAAAAGCCCGGGCTTCGGGAGAGATCGAGAAGGAGGCGGATCCAACTACCTTTTATGGTTGACTTTACCTCCGCGGGGACGCCCGCTAAAGTAGTGCCTGCCACCCCATCTCTTCACGATGCACCTCAGAGCTGGCCTCTTGGTCATTGTATAAGTGTGTGGGTCAGTAAGAATCTGTGTCTAACCTAGTTTTTGGTAGCCTTTAGTTATCTCTCTTTCTAGCTGGTTATATCTCTGGATTTTATATCTATTCTGGATCTTGTAATAAACTTTCTAGCAGTTTGGTGTGTGTGTGTGTGCATGGCTTACGTCCTTCTCCACCTGGAATCCTTTGATCCCTGGAACATAAATTGGCAACGAGGCTGGGATTCCGTTATTGAGAAGGCAGCCACACCCGGGTTTGGTGAATAGTGGGGCCGAGTAGTGGAGTGCACAGTGTGAGGAACATAGGAGTGATTCGTGTCAACAAATAGGAAATCTTAGTGATTATTATGTGTAAAAGAATATGATAAATGTCCCTGTCGACATCACAGTAAGAGGGAAAAAGGGATAAGGGAATAATTCCTTGGTTAATTACACAATTGCTGAAAGAAGTGTTTTGTTCCTTGTTTGGTTGCTTAAATGCTTTTAGGGGGTTAGGAATGTGTTCTGTTGTTGAATGTTGTGGAACCTAACCATATAAAAATGGAACGTGTGAGGGCTAAGACGGTGATAAGACTCGTGATGGACATCTGTAATGTACATAGTTCCTCTGTTTGTAAGGTTTTTTGCAAGGTCGTTTGGCAGGCATTGCAGCATACCAGCCTAAAACCGGTCGGGCCGGTTTTGTTGCTAGCCGAAGCAGGAGAAGTTCAGGACACGCCTATCCCTGGAAGGTCGCTGCTAGCCGACACGGGAAAAGTTGGAGACACGCCTACCCCTGGAAGGTCGCTGCTAGCCGAGGCGGGAAAAGTCCGAAGCGGGAAAGTTTGAGACACGCCTATCCCTGAAAGATATATAAACCAGGGGCGGGAACTGTGGGGTGTGCGTCTTGGTGGGCAGAGACTCCCGGCGCACCCAGCGCTGTTTGCTTGCCTTTATTTATTTAATAAATTCTAAAAATCCTATTTGGGACTCGACTAATTTATAACAACAGCTACCGGATCGCGCCACTGTTGTCCGTGTGTTAGTGGGGCCGAGTAGCAGGGTGCGCAGCTACCAGATCACCCCACTGTAGTTAGTAAGGGCCGAGTAGCGAAATGCGCAGCTACCGGATCTTGCCACTGTAGTCCGTGTGTTAGTGGGGTCGAGTAGTGGGGTGCACAGCTACCGGATCGCGCCACTGTCGCACGTGTGTTTGTCTGTTGGAGGTTGCGTAATCATGTTTAAGAAAAAGAGTCCGGCAGCGACCCCTGCCGCTCCACCGGTGGAGCGACCGTGGTGGGAACCGGAACCCTCAAGTACTTTGTGGGATAGGTGGGAAACCTGTACCCAAGTAGGTCTAGAACCCTGGAATGAACAGAGCCCCATGGACTTATTAAAATATTGGGGACAATTCGTAGTGCTGCCCCAGACAAAAACGAAGGAGAGGTTACAGCATGCTGGACGCATGGGGGGCAGCCTCCTCAGTGCCTTTAAGATCATTTGGGGACATAATCAAGCCTTAGAAGAAAAGATAGGACAATTAGAAAGAGAACTGCAGGCAGAAAGGGCCAAAGGCATTATGCAGCAACAAGCTTTAGTGGCTGCCACCCAGGCGGGGGCGGGGTGGCAGGAAAAATTGGAAAAATTAGCTGCCTCCGATGCGGTGCGGGCAGTGCGACGCCAAAGAGGGCATCCCAAAAAAAACAATGACCCCGGACCGCGAGTACACACAGTCATCACCCAGCCAGACTGGGATCCAGAAATGTGGGATGGGAATATCTGGAGCTCCTCAGAGAATGAGGAGGAGGAGAAGGACCCAGAGCAGGGCATTGAATCAGTTCGGACTGCTCCAGTGGTTAAGAGAAGGGGGGCACTGGACCCCCTCTTGGGGCAGTGGGCAAGGGCAGATATTATGGAGGATTTTTCACCAGAAGATGTTAAAAACCTACTGGCCAAGTATAGTCAGCAGCCGGGTGAATGGCCACAACAGTGGCTAGTACATCTGATGGAGGAGGGTGTGGACAGTGTCTTGCTGGACAGTGTAGACACCACCCACTTTAATGGATTGTCCAATGATCCCTATGTGCAGCAGGCACTACGAGCATTACCAGTGGGGGCAAATGTCCCCCTCAGTATTGTGATAGCCTAAAACAAGCCAAAGTGTTCCAAACACCATTAGGAAAAGTGAAAAGGGGATTGAGAGGGGGAGAGGTCTGGCAAATTGACTTTATAGGGCCACTACCAGAACATAAGCGTCATCGTTATGCCTGTGTAGCAGTAGATACCTATTCAGTATGCTAATAATTATGCAACCATAAGATGTTTAGAAACCATCAAACTATACTATGGAACCCCAGTAGAAATACAATCGGACAATGGCACTCACTTTAAAATGTTAAGGTAGCCCAATGAGCAAATGAACGAAACATCTCTTGGACGTGGCATTTGCCACACCATCCACAGGGAGCCGGGCTGGTAGAGCACATGAATGGACTCTTAAAAACACAACTAAAACGTTTGGGTGGGAGAACCTATGTGAAATGGGTAGACCATTTGAGTGAGGCACAATGGGTATTAAATAATCGAATGATATCCCCCACCTTAACACCCCTAACGTTAATGAAGGGTGAGACCCGTGCAGTGGCACGAGTTGCCCATGGTTCTGTCACGATTGTAGGAGGAAAAGATTATTCAGTATATCCCGACAAAGGTAATATTGTATTGGCACGAAAGCAGCCCCTAACGCTTGATCCACAGCAGGAGCAATGGCTCTGAACTGACGTACGGGTCCATGTAAAACCCAGTTCAGAGATACTAATGCGAGTCATTGTTTTACACCCAGATTTGAAAAGGCTAAATATACAGCTCTTGAATCCTGTACAAACAGATCTTGAAAAACCCATCTTACTGGGCCTAAAAAACAAGTCCACCAAGCAACAGGTCCTCCCCCCTGGGACGTGGTGTAACATTTATTATGTCACCGGTTTAGTAGAATTACGATCTCCTATCAGAACCTTTCCTGGCGGTTGGGTATGGTATCAGGAACCTAGAATCTCTGCTCCAGTGGCTGCAGAAGTTATAGCAGCAAATGATTCACATGAGGTCACCATTGTATGTCCAAATTCCACTCAATGTCTTCGAGTCCCAGCTGAGCATTTATGGAGAAGAGAATAGGGACGGGGGGGGGGGAGCATAACAATTTTTTGTGTTCTATTCCCTGCAGACTTTTAGCCTCAAACCAATGTATGGATCACCCTCACCAATCTCACCCACCATGACACTCTAAGTACCGCGACACCATTAGATCCATTTTCGATATGTCTAGTGGGTGTTCCCTTGTTGATAGAACTCCGGAGCGTTGTTAATACACACTCCCCACCCACCCACGCTCCCCACCCACTCACCCCTCTGTCTCCTCCCACCCACCCCACCCCCCCATGCGGTGCCACAGAACCCAGAACCCATAGCAGCAGAGCGCGGCGGTCTGACATCAGGCCGGGCTGGTGCTGCCTGCATACGCTGAATACTCTCAAGAAAGTATAACTGACTCGATGCAAATTGATGGCACCATCATGATTGTCACTGCCCTTGATGGCCGCAAGTGGGTCATGCCAGTAAAATGCCTCCATGAGAGCAAAATGCTTAATAGATCTGAATTAGGTGCAGAAGCTTCCTGGCATAACCAAGATTATGAAGTCAGTGCACACCTGGTCATAAATCTCCAGGTGTGGTATCGGGGAAGCTTAACCATAGACATGTCCCCTGAGCTTGGAGGGAAGTGGTGGATAGGAGGTCCTGACAAATTTAAGGAGGAGTTTACCATCATTGCTGTCTTATGCTCCTTCCTCTCCAAAAATAGGCCCTTATGTAGTCAAGCAGAATCACATCCAAGAGTTATTGATGGGGCCAGTTTGCTTACTGAAGAAAGTGGTGTTGTTTCTATTCACCATCAACATGTCATCTGTCAGACCTCACTGCGCCCCCCCTTCTTCTCCATGCTCCACACGACCTGGCTGGCATGGCTCCACGACCGCTCCATCCAGGGCACCTGGGCCAGGAGAGACCTGCTGGCCACAACACTAGAAGGAAGAGGTGCTGGGCTGGGGGTCTTCAACACTATGAACATTGAGGTTTTAGCCAAGAAATTAGAGGCTATGGGGGACTGGCTCGTGTTAGAGGTGTTGCCTACCAGGGAATTAATAAATGAGAAAGACCACTAGATGTGGCTGCGAGTGTTGGGCATTGAAAAAATAACATCTCTCTTGCTCTTCGCTGCATCCAGGCCCAGATATAGGTGCAGACTGTTGTTGCAGGTGTCCTGAGAGAGGGGGATAACGGTATCCTCCCCACTAAGATCTGAAAGATCATGTGAGATGCGGCCACAGAGAAGGCGTGGCAGCTCCAAGCCTGCTGTCGGCTTGTCAACTTCACCCACGACCAAGTCCTCAACACAGTCATCACCTACATTCTGATTGTTACAGGGGCGCGTATCGAAAAGATCTACCCCATTGGGGCCCTGGGGGTTAACACAAATGGGTCTGTGGTCTGCCCCCTGGACCACCACCTGTGGGCGAGGGCGGGAAATGGTGGTCGGTAGATGTGGAAGACTGCATTTTGGAAAGGGGGCTGGGATTCATATGTAAAATGATGCCCTTAAGGCAAGGGCCAACCCTTATCGGTATGGATTTGTTACTTGTAAAAGAGATGTTAGAGCATGTAAATTTACCACAGCTGTTAAACTGTACATCATGATGGTAGTGTTATAAAGCAGATAATGGAACGAATTAAGAAGGTGGGAGTACACCACTGGTGGAAAAATTTTTCTTTGGCTGGTCCCCCACGGCCACCAGCGTCCTCAACGCGTTGCTGCACCCTATAGCAGTCATTTTGCTGATGCAAATTTGTGTGTGCATTGCCATGGTAGTGACTTGTTATTGGATGAGGCAGATGAAACTCTGCATTGACAGGTGCAAGGACTGAGCCTGGCCAAACACCTCCTACCATAGTCAAGGGCAAGACTGGGTTGGCCTCTGTGTTTGCCACCAAGAAGAACCTTTAGCTCTGCTGCTGGCTGCAACCCAGTAGGCATTGAGCGGTGGGGACATATGTCATGCCAGACCTTGATGTGAGGGATGGCCTCCTCTGTTATAAGAGGGCCATCCAGGAGGGAAGGGTAGGCCAGGCTGCCTGCGGTTGGCACGAATCACAGAACACTGAAGGTTGGAAGGGACCTCTTGAGAGGAATTGGTCCAAGGTGGCCCCCTGCCCAAGCAGGGTCACCTAAAGCAGACTGCTCAGGACTGTATTCAGCGGGGCTTTGACTTTCTCCACAGATGTAGATGACTGGTTTGACTCGGAGATGGACCACACATGGACCATGCGGTGTTATGTGTTAGACGGGTCTAACACCGTGGAATTGGTCCATGGCGGCCCACTCTCAATAGTCCACTAACTTCCTCTATTTGCTGGAGCGGTTACTGAGGTGATGACGAAGAAGGAAGGGGTGGAGGAAAATCTACACAGACAGAGACGATTAGTTTGACTCAGAGATGGTCCACACACGGACCACACGGTAGTATGTGTTAGATAGGTCTAACACTGTGGAATTGGTCCGTGGTGGACCACCCCGATCATCTAGAATGAGTGTGTATGGCATAGGGCTGGCAAGGCCACTCCTCCTGGTGCAACTTCTTCCACTGTATTGCCCCACACGATAATGTCATCAATGTATTGCAGGTGTTCTGGAACTTGCCCCTGACCAGTGCAGTCTGGATCAATCCATGGCAGATGGTAGGGCTGTGTTTCCACCCCTGGGGCAGCCGGTTTCAAGTGTACTAGACGCCCCTCCAAGTAAAAGCAAACTGTGGCCTGCACTCTGCTGCCAAAGGGATTGAGAAAAATGCATTGGCAATATCAATTGTGGCAACTCACTTGGCTGCCTTTGACTCCAGTTCATATTGAAGTTCTAACATGCCTGGTATGGCAGCACTCAATGGTGGTGTGATTTCATTCAGGCCACGATAGTCTACTGTTAGTCTCCACTCTCCATTAGACTTTCACACTGTCCATATGGGGCTATTAAAGGGTGAGCGGGTCCTGCTGATCACTCCTTGGCTCTCCAGTCTATGGATCACCTTATGGATGGGAATCAGGGAGTCTCGGTTGGTGCGATGTTGCCACTGGTGCACTGCTGTGGTCGCAATTGGCACTTGTTGTTCTTCGACCTTCAGCAACCCCACAACAGAAGGATCCTCTGAGAGACCGGGTAAGGTGGACAGCTGCTTTATTTCCTCTGTCTCCAAGGCAGCGATACCAGAAGCCCATCTATACCCTTTCGGGTCTTTGAAATACCCTCTCCTGAGATAGTCTATGCCAAGGATGCATGGAGCCCCTGGACCAGTCACAATGAGGTGCTTTTGCCACTCCTTCCCAGTCAGGCTGATTTCAGCCTCCAGTACAGTCAACTCTTGGGATCCTCCTGTCACTCCAGAAATACAAATGGGTTCCGCCACTTGATAGCTAGATGGCATCAGGGTACACTCTGCACCAGTATCTACTAGAGCCTTATACTTCTGTGGGACTGATGTGCCAGGCCATCTGATCCACACAGTCCAGTAAACCCGATTGTCCCTCTCCTTCACCTGGCTGGAGGCAGGGCCCCTCTAACAGTGATCATAAGAGTCTCCATTTACTTCTTGTATAGTGGGATTAGAATTCCTTATCATAGGAGTTGGCGTAAAATCAGCTCTTCCGCCCCATCTAGGAAGCTGCTCACCAAACACTGGAGCAGCAACTTTCTCGGGAGGATCATCCTTGACCGTTGTTTTCCTTTTCAATTCAGGCACCCTTTCATCCAGATGTGAGGTGGGTTTTCCATCCCACTTTCTCATGTCTTCTCCATGATCCCACAGGTAAAACCATAGGGTGGCCCTTGGCATGTACCTCCTATATCTTCCTTCTCAGGCAACAGGGCGCCTTCTGTTAATAGCTGAGATGAGGGTCGGTAAATGTAGGAAGCTGGATAGACCGCATAGATCATCTCTCAGTTGTTTCAACTCCTGGGACAGTTTTTCCACAGCTGAAATGATGGAAGGGGTGAGATTGTTTTCAGCTCTTGGAGCTAATGATTCACTTCATCGACTGTTGGTGGTGCTACCTCACTCCACGTCATTGATGCAAATGAGTGGGCATATGATGGTGGCGCACTCCGTGTAAGTTTCTGCCACATGGGTTGTGTACATTTGACTTCATCTGGATCTACGGATGCATTCCCGGCATCCAGCCTATGATAGATCATCTCTAGAATGTCTGATTCCCTCAGGTACCGGATGCCTGTCTCTGTCGTGGTCCACTTGCTTGGGCGACATATAACATCGTCTTTGTATGGAAATCTTTCCTTCACATCTGCCAAGAGCCGCATCCGGAGGCTGAGGACTCGTTTCTCTTTTGCAATTGCTTTGTTGATCCCCCCTTCCCTAGCAAGTGATCCCAGCTGCTTGGCTCCCCTACATTCTGGTTTGTGACTGTCAACCCCATTGTCCCAGCATCGGAGCAACCAGGTGACGATGTGCTCACCTGGAACATGGCTGAAATCTTTTCACATATTCTGCAGGTCAGACAAGGTCAGGGATCGAGAAGTTACCTTTTCCTTTTCCTCTGATTCCTGTACTAATTCCTCTCATTCAGATGTTGCGTCCTCTAGTTTGTGTGCTGAGTCTTCATCTTCCTTCACTGCATGAGTTATTTTTTCTGCCTTTCATTTGCTTTTCCTCTTGCTTATAGGGGCAACTGATACTGGCATGGATTGATTGTTTGGTTCAGCAGTGGTCTCTTTCACTGGAGTTGGAATGGCTGCAGTATCTGTTGTCGGGGTTTGAGTAGCTGCTGTGCTTGTCACTGGTGTTGGTATAGCTGCCGTGCTTGGAGTTGGAGTCTGTTGCTTTGCCATCAGATCCAGGGACATCTTTTTCCTGCTCCTTACAGAACAGGGCCCTATAGGCATAGGCCAAGACCCAGCACGTTGCCATGATTTTTCCGACTTTGGTATTGCCAGGATGACAGCACACCTTGTCTAAGCATTCTCCTAATTTTGCTAGATTTCACATTTGTTCAGGAGTGAAGTTCCAAAGCACTGGAGGGGCCACTGGCGAGGTTCTTGCCCATATGATCCCACACACCCTGCCACTCATGACTGTACAGCCTTGGGGAAAATATCTTGATGTTATTCTTAAATAGTCATTTAACCTTAGACAAGTCCCAAGCTGGACCCTGCTTAGCTTCTGAGATCAGACGAGATCAGACAAGATCAGGTGTTCTCAGGGTGGTCTGGCCGTAGGCAAAACACAAAAAGCATATTCAGCAACATGCTGGTTCCCAGCAAAAGGAGCAGGGTGCTTTCAAGGGCACTGAAATGATATTCAAGATCTCTTTAACATTCCCAGAATCTACTTCTACTGTAAATATCCTTGTGGGGGAGTGGGGGGTGTGAGGGAATGTCTCCTCCATAGGTTGACCTCCAGAGGGAAGGAAAAAAAAAGATGTGTAATTGTTAACAATTCCCATTACATGCCTCCCATAGTATAGAGGTGATGACCACGCTGGGAACACATGCCAGGCCAGTTTCATGATCAATGATTCTATTGTATTACAAGTCATTACCATGAAGTACAGTGAAATGAGAACCTTAGCCCAGGCCCCAAAGCTGATAAACACTAAAACAGCAAATACTGGCTATAAGTAAGGTACAACATGCTGAAAGTCTGAGACCAAGCGCAACAACTCTGAGAGCAAATAAATCGACATTGTGACGAGTGACTATTAATCCAAAACAATGAATGCTTATCATAAACACGATTAGACACACTCTGGTCAGATCTGTCGTTATCTCAACATTTCGAGCCCCATGTTGGGCAAGAAAAAGAACTGTCATGGTTTAAGCCCAGCCGGTAACTCAGAACCATGCAGCCACTTGCTCACTCCCCCCCTTCTTCCCCCCCCACTCCCAGAGGGATGGGGAGGAGAATTGAAAGAATGTAACTCCCACAGGTTGAGATAAGAACAGTCCAGTAACTAAGGTATAATACAAAACTATTACTGCTACCACCAATAATAATAATGATAAGGGAAATAACAAGGGGAGAGAATATAAAACTAAAAGGGGAAAAGGAAAAGAAAACAATAAATACAAGTGATGCCCAATTCAATTGCTCACCACCTGACGACCAATACTCAGCCTGACCTGAGCAGCAATCTGGGCCTTCTAGGTAACTCCTCCCAGGTTATATACTGGGCATGTGCTGTTGTGGTATTGAACACCCCTTTGGCTAGTTTGGGTCAGGTGTCCTGTCTCTGCTCCCTCCTGGCTTCTTGTGCCCCTCCTCACTGGCAGAGCATGAGACTGAAAAGTCCTTGATGGGAGTAAGCATTACTTAGCAACAACTAAAAACATCTCTGTTTTATCAGCATTGTTCTCAGACTAAAGTTGAAAACACAGCACTGCATCAGCTACTAAGAAGGAGAAAAATAACTGTTACAGCCAAACCCAGGACAACTAGTCACAGTGGGGTGATTTTCCCACTCCTTTCCAGTCAGGCTGATTTCAGCCTCCAGTCCAGTCAGCTGTTGGGATACCATAGTCAATCCAAAAATACAAATGGGTTCTACCCCTTGATAGTTTAATTGCATTAGTGTACACTGTGCACCCATGTCTACTAGAGCCTTATACTCCTCTGGGACTGATATGCCAGGCCATCTGATTCCAGTTGTCCCTCTCCTCCACCTGGCTGGAGGCAGGGCCCCTCTAATAGTGATCATAAGATTCTTCACTTCTTGTACAAAGTGATTAGAATTCCTTTTCATAGGAGTCAGTGTAAAATCAGCTCTTCCACTCCATCTGGGAAACTGCCCACCAGTGACTAGAGCAGCAACTTTCCTGGGAGGATCCCCATTCAGTTGTTTTTCCTTGCAATTCAGATACCCATTCCTCCAGAATCAGGGAAGGTTTTCCATCCCACTTTGTCTTTCTTATCCATGATCCCACAGGTAAAACCATAGAGTTCCCCATGGCATGTCCATCCTATATCTTCCCTTTTGAGCAACAGGGCGCTTACTGTTAATCGCTGAGATGTGGGTCTGTACAAGTGGGGAGCTGGATAGATCGTCTCAATTGCTAGAACTCCTGGGACAGTTTTTCCACACCTGAAGTGATGGAGGAGGAGAGATTTTCTTTGAACTCCTGGAGCTGACAACTCACTTCATCCGCTATTGGTGCTGCTGCTTCCTTCCAGCTCATTGTTGCCAATGAGTTGGCATACGATGATGAGGCACTGCATGTAAATTTCTGCCACATGGGTCATGTACATTCAACTTTGTCTGGATCTACAGTTGGCTGGTCAGTGTCTGACTCAGGATAAATCATCTCTAGAATGGCTGATTCTCTCAGGAACTGAAGGCCTTTCTCTATCATGGTCCACTTGCCTGGGCGACATATAACATCTTCCTTGAATGGATGCCTTCACAGCTAACAAAAGCTGCCTCCAGAGGCTGAGGATTCATTTCTCTTTCACAATTGCCTTGTCAATTCCCCCTTCCCTAGCAAGTAATCCCAACTGCTTGGATTCTCTACCCTCTAATCCGAGACTGTTGGCCCCATTGTACCACATTGGAGCATCCAGGTGATGATGTGCTCACCTGGACAACAGCTGAAATATTTTCACATATTCTGCAGCTCAGTCAAGGACACGGATCAAGAAGTTACCTTTTGTTCTTACTCTTCCTCTGTTTCTTGTAATGCTTCCTACGTTTCTGGTATTGGCCCTTCTTCATCTTCCTTCACTAAATGATTTTTTTTCGTTTCCATTTCCTCTTGCATATAGGGGCAACTGATAGTAACACGGATGGTTCTCTGGTTCAATTATATCCACCCATCACCGGGGTCTGAGCGGTCGTCATGCTTGTTGTTGGGGTTTGAGTAGTTGCAGTACTGGTCACAGGTATTAAACCAGCTGCAGTGCTTGTCACCAAAGTTTGAATAGCCACCATACTTGCTGCTGGGGTTCGAGTAGCTCCAGTGCTTGTTATGGGGATAAAAATAACTGCAGTGCATGATGCTGGCGTTTGAGTAGTCATGGTACTGGTCATCAGAGTTTGTATAGCTACAGTGCTTGTTATGGAGATTGAAGTGACTCTAATTCTTGTCGCCAGGGTTTGAGTAGACGTAGTTCGTTCCACTGGGATTTGAATAGCTATAGTGCATGGCACAGGAGTTGAAGTAGCCAAAATTCTTGTCTGGATTTGAATCCCTCTTTTACTCCTTTGAGCTGCAGTGCTTCTCATGTGTGTTGTAGTAGCCACATGTAGCTGTTTAACCCTAAGCAAGATATGAACTGTATTCAACAACATAATGATGCCTAGCAATAGGGCTAGGCTAGTTTCAGCATCCCAAGAATATTCAAAATTTTCAAAATTTTCAAATGGTTCTTGTCATGGTTTAAGCCCAGCCGGTAACTCAGAACCATGCAGCCTCTTTCTCACTCCCTCCCTTCTTCTTCCCCCCACTCCCGGAGGGATGGGGAGGAGAATCAAAAGAATGTAACTAACTCCCACAGGTTGAGATAAGAGCAGTCCAGTAACTAAGGTATAATGCAAAACCACTACTGCTACCACCAATAATAATAATGGTAAGGGAAATAACAAGGGGAGAGAATACAATTGCTCACCACCTGCCAACCAATACTCAGCCCGACCCAAGCAGAGATCTGGGCCTTCCGGGTAACTCCCCCCAATTTATATACTGGGCATGACGTGCTGTGGGATGGAATACCCCTTTGGCCAGTTTGGGTCAGATGTCTTGTCTCTGCTTCCTCCTGGCTTCCCCTCCTCCCTGGCGAAGCATGAGACTGAGAAAGTCCTTGATCAGAGTAAACATTACTTAGCAACAACTAAAAACATCGGTGTTATCAGCATTGTTCCCAGGCTGAAAGTCAAAAACACAGCACTGCACCAGCTACTAAGAAGGAGAAAAAATGACTGCTACTGCTGAACCCAAGACAGTGCTGTAAATATCCTAGTGGGAGAGATGTGGGGGGAATATGTCCTCCATTGCATGGAGACCTCAGAGCAGCCTTCCAGTATTTAAAGGGGGCCTACAAGGATGCTGGGGAAGGACTCTTCATGAGTGACTGTGGTGATAGGACAAGGGGTAATAGGTTCAAACTTAAACAGGGGAAGTTCAGGTTAGATCTAAGGAAGAAGTTCTTTACTGTGAGGGTGGTGAGGCACTGGCAAAGGTTGCCCAGAGTAGTGGTAAATGCTCCATTCCTGGCAGTGTTCAAGCCAGGTTGGACAGAGTCTTGGTTGACATGTTTTAGTGTGTGGTGTCCCTGCCCATGGCAGGGGGGATGGAACTAGATGATCATAAGGTCCTTTCCAACCCTAACCATTCCATGATTCTATGATTGGTTGGGTCTCAGAGGAGAAAAAGCAAGAGGTATGATTATTCCCATTAGATGGCTCCCAAAGCATAGAGGTGATGGCAATACTGAGAACACATACCATATCAGTTTCATGACCAGTGATTCTATTGTATCACAAGAAACTACTATGAAGTACAACAAAACGAGGACATTAGACCAAGCCCCCAAGGGTGATAAACACCAAAAGAGGGAATGCATACTACAAGCAATATATGACATAA
Organism: Strigops habroptila; assembly: GCF_004027225.2. NCBI lineage: Eukaryota > Metazoa > Chordata > Aves > Psittaciformes > Psittacidae > Strigops > Strigops habroptila. Next base: position 17,706,870 of record NC_044301.2, read on the forward strand.
TGGAACTCTGAGAGCAAGCACAAGAACTTTGAGAGAAATTAAATCAAGATTGTGACCAGTGACTATTAAACCAAAACAATGAATGTTTATAACAAATTTGTTTTGACACACTCAGGTTTCGTGGTTTAAGCCCAGCCGGTAACTCAGAACCACGCAGCCACTCGCTCACTCCCCCCCTTCTTCCTCCCCCTGCTCCTGAAGGGATGGGGACTAGAATGGAAAGAATGTAACTCCCACAGGTTGAGATAAGAACAGTCCAGTAACTAAGGTATAATACAAAACCACTACTGCTACCACCAATAATAATAATGGTAAGGGAAATAACAAGGGGAGAGAATACAATTGCTCACCACCCGCCAACCGATACCCAGCCCGACCTGAGCAGTGATCTGGGCCTTCCGGGTAACTCCCCCCGGTTTATATACTGGGCATGACGTGCCATGGTATGGAATACCCCTTTGGCTAGTTTGGGTCAGGTGTCCTGTCTCTGCTTCCTCCCGGCTACCCCTCCTCCCTGGCGAACCATGAGACTGAGAAAATCCTTGGTCAGAGTAAACATTACTTAGCAACAATGAAAAACATCGGTGTTATCAGCATTGTTCCCAGGCTGAAAGTTAAAAAACACAGCACTGCACCAGCTACTAAGAAGGAGAAAGATGACTGCTATAGCTGAACCCAGGACAGTATCCACCCCTTATTCCATACCATTCACGTCATGCTCAGATCCCACATTTTTCAATATACCATCGCTTTTCTCTCATATATATATATACCCCCCCACACACACAAAGAGAGAGAGATATCATTCCTTAGTCCATGGACCAATCCCTTTAAAGATGCTGATTTAATCCAGTCCATGATGTCAGGCTCCATCTCTTGTAACGGTCTTTCAGGGCAGGAGGGACGGTGTGTAGTGTTGAGTTTTTGCCTGCTGATGACACCACTGACCTCATCTGGTCACTGCTGAGCTCATCTGGTTTCATCAAAATTCATTCTTTGTTGGGGTGATGATCGGAGGGAAGTCAGGGTCAGTCGATGGTGACATGAAGACATCTAGCTGGTGGGCTATGAAAGCATTATGTAGCAGGCAACAGCATACAATTGAGTTCATTGGCTGTTTTCCCCCAAAATTAAATTGCCTTGAGGTACACATGGAACTTCCCCATCTTCCCGCATTACCCACCAAGTATATCCAGGTCACTGAGCAAAAGCAACCCCACGAGTGGGTTTCCCTTTACCTGAAGCAGGAATAACCCAGACTGTCTTCACCAACAAATTCTTTATGTGCACCACAGGAACTTTATCCCCCTCTACAGGACGTAAAAGTTCTGATTGGGCTGGGCCAGCCCTGTTGGCAGATCCCCTGGTTTTGACCAACCAGGTGGATTTTGCTAAGTGTGTATCCCAGTGTTTGAAAGTCCCACTACCCATTGCTCTCAGTGTAGTTTTTAACAGCCCATTGTACCATTCGATTTTCCCAGAGGCTGGTGCATGGTAGGGGATGTGATATACCCACTCAATGCCATGCTCTTTGGCCCAAATATCCATAAGGTTGTTCCGGAAATGAGTCCCCTTGTCTGACTCAATTCTCTCTGGGGTGCTGTGTCACCACAAGACTTGTTTCTCAAGGCCCAGGATAGTATTCTGGGCAGTGGCGTGGGGCACAGCATATGTTTCCAGCCATCCGGTGGTTGCTTCCACCATGGTAAGCACATGGCGCTTGCCTTGGCGGGTCGGTGGGAGTGTGATATAGTCAGTCTGCCAGGCCTCCCCATACTTGTACTTCAGCCATCGTCCTCCATACCAGAGAGGCTTTAACCCCTTGGATTGCTTAATTGCAGCACATGTTTCACATTCATGAATAACCTGGGCGATAGTGTCCATTGTTAAGTCCACCCCTCGATCACGAGCCCATCTATATGTTGCATCTCTGCCTTGATGACCTGAGGTGTCCTGGGCCCACCAGGCTAAAAGCAATTCACCCTTATGTTGCCAGCCTAAATCCATCTGAGCCACTCAATCTTAGCAACTTTATCCACTTGCTGGTTGTTCTGGTGTTCCTCAGTGGCCCGACTCTTGGGTACATGAGCATCTACGTGGCGTACCTTCACCACCAGGTTCTGCACCCGGGCACTGATATCTTGCCACAGTGCAGCAGCCCAGATGGGTTTACCTCTGTGTTGCCAGTTGCTCTGCTTCCATTGCTGCAACCACCCCCACAGGGCATTTGCCACCATCCATGAGTCAGTACAGAGATAAAGTACTGGCCATTTTTCTCGTTCAGCCATGTCCAAGGCCAGCTGGATGGCTTTCACCTCTGCAAAGTGACTCGCTTCACCCTCTCCTTCAGCAGTTTCTGCAACTTGTCACAGGGGACTCCATGCAGCTGCCTTCCGTCTCTGATGATTCTGATGCACTGGAGGGGCCCACTGGCTTAGATCCTTGCCCATACTGCTCCAAACACCCTGCTACTCATGACTGTCTACCCTCGGGGAAAATCTCTTGGTGGTCCTCCTATATCGTCGTCTAACCCTAGACCGGACTCAAACCTGACACTACTTAACTTTCGAGATCAGAGGAAATAGGGTGTTCTCAGGGTGGGATGGCCCTGGGTAAAACACATGCTATATGTGCACCAACATGCTGATCCCCAGCACAGTCAGCAGGCAGGTCTCAAGGGTATTCAAAGGCCATCCAAAACCTTCAGAACTATCAAATGCTGCTGTAAATAGCCTGGTGGGGGAGTGGAGGGTGTAAGGGAATGCCTCCTTCGTAGGTTGACCCCCCAAGGAGAAAAAAAAGATATGTAATTGCTAAAAAATTCCATTATATACCTCCCAAAGTATAGCGGTGATGACAACGCTGGGAACGCATGCCAGACCAGTTTCATGATCAATGAGTCTATTCTATTACACATCATTACCATGTAGTACAGCAAAACAAGAACTTTAGCCCATGCCCCCCAGCTGATAAACATTAAACCAGCAAATACTGGCTCTAAGTAAGGTACAACATGCTGAAACTCTGAGATCAAGCACAACAATTCTGAGAGCAAATAAATCAACATTGTGACGAGTGACTATTAATCTGAAACAATGAATGCTTATCACAAATATGATTAGACACACTCTGGTCAGATTTGTTGTTATCTCAACCCTTTGTGCCCCACGTTGGGCGCCAAAAAGAACTGTCATGGTTTAAGCCCAGCCGGTAACTCGGAACCACGCAGTCGCTCGCTCACTCCCCCCCTTCTTCCTCCCCCTGCTCCCAGAGGGATGGGAAGGAGAATCGAAAGAATGTAAATCCCACAGGTTGAGATAAGAGCAGTCCAGTAACTAAGGTATAATACAAAACCACTACTGCTACCACCAATAATAATAATGATAAGGGAAATAACAAGGGGAGAGGATACAATTGCTTACCACCCGCCGACCGATATCCAGCCTGACCCGAGCAGCGATCTGGGCCTTCCGGGTAACTCCCCCCAGTTCATATACTGGGCATGACATGCCATGGCATGTAATACCCCTTTGGCTACTTTGGGTCAGGTGTCCTGTATCTGCTTCCTCCTGGCTTCCCCTTCTCCCTGGCAGAGCATGAGACTGAGAAAGTCCTTGTTCGGAGTAAACATTACTTAGCAACAACTAAAAACATCGGTGTTATCAGCGTTGTTCCCAGGCTGAAAGTCAAAACCACAGCACTGCATCAGCTACTAAGAAGCAGAAGAAATGACTTCTGTTGCTGAACCCAGGACATCTGGACAGATCTGTCATCTCAACCCTTTCTTCCCCACACTGGGCACCAAGAAGGACTGCCATTTTTTAAACCCTAAGCTAAGTGGGTAGCTAAATACCACGCAGCTGCTAGCTTACTCCCCCTCTTCCTCCCCACCCCACCTGGGTGGGATGGGAAAGTGAATCAAAAGAATGTAAAACCCAGGGGTTGAGATTATAACAGTTTAATAACTAAAATAATGTAACATGTAGTGATAATAGAAAGAATACCATCAATAACAATAGGAAACAACAAAAGAAGAAATGAAAGCTCAGAAAACTCAAGTGATGCACAGTACAATTGCTCACCACCCATTGACCTATACCCAGTCCAACCCGAGCTAAAAACTGAAACATTGGTGTGTTATCAGCATTAGTCTCAGACTAAAGACAAAACACAGCACTGCACCAGCTACTAGGAAGAAAAATAACTGTTACAGCCAAAACCAGGACACCACTCCTCATGCGCCTTTTTAGTCCAATGGTGATTTTTTGGTCTGGGGTCTTCTAACACTTTGCGGATTCTTTCGCTGTTTTCATACAGGCAGGCCATTAACTGTTCTTATCTTGTTGAGTTGCAGCTTCTGCTGAGGGTTGTAGCTTCCTTATCTTCTGGTTTGTGCTTCTTGTGCATCTGCTTGTCAGCAGAGCATGGGACACTAAAATAGTCTTACACCTAGGATAAACATGACATAGCAACAATTGTGCTATCAGCATTATTCTCAGACTAAAGACAAAACACAGCACTGCACCAGTTACTAGGAAAATTACTAAGAAAGCTAACTGTATTCCAGCCAAAAGCATATCTAGGTGAAAGTCCACAGCTTACAGCCTAAGGCTTCATCAAATCTAGCTTTTCATGCTAAGCAAGTAAATTAGGGAAACAGCATACTAAACCAGACAATACCGTAACTCTAAGTGACTCAGACTATTTAAAACTTATGTGTTTAAGCTAAAAAACTAATATCTCTCAGCAGTCGTCCCTTTGTTTTTATTAAGCATTTGTGCTAATATACTGAACATACTTCTCAAAATCTTTCAATTCTTGTGATCATTCTCCACTATTTCACATACAAGGTGACTATTAGTAACAGGTACAACATGGCCAGACTTAACACCCATTCTTTTTAATTTTATACTTAGCCATGCTGTAGTAGTCACTAGAGTTGACAGCGTCAGGAGTAGTGAAATATCCCACTTCATTCTTCGTTGCTTTTTGGGAATCTGTCATCGATCAGCTGGTTTGACTATCCACCACTCTTGATGTGAGAATGGTGTATCCAATTTTCTTTTCCTAAAATTTTAACAGCAAAATAAGAACACGGTAAGACAGTATATGGCCCCTCCCATTTGGGTTCCAATTTTTATTTTTGGGAAAATGCTTTAATTAAGACCTTGTCTCCTGGCTATATATCTTGTACCTGTATTTCAGGTGGTGTGGGCTGACTCCATTTGGCATATGTCCTTTTATCTTTAAACCCTTTTTGCATATATAAAATGTACTGGTTATCTCTGTCCAATAGGCTGGTCTTAGCTGGAATATATGTGCCTGGTATAGCTAGGTGCCTCGCAAAGAGAATCTCTGCTGGTGTTAGTCCTATGGGTTGTCAGGGAGTGTTTCGAACATCCCATAGAACTAAGTATAGTGCTTCTGGCCAGTTTAACCTAGTGTGTGCACATACTTTTGCTGTCTTTTCTTTTACTATTCTGTTCATCCTTTCCACTTGTCCCAAAGACTGTGGATGATACAGGGTATGTAACTTTCTCTTTATTCCTAGTGATATGTATAGTTGATTGATTATATTTGCTGTAAAATGAGCACCCGTCTGACTCAACTGATTCCAGAACCCCATATCTAGGTATAATTTCTTTCAATAAAGCTTTTACTGTCCTCCTGTGTCAGCTTTTCTTGTTGGGAAGGCTTCTGCCCAGCCTCACAGTTGATCTACTATTACAAGCAAATGTTTGTATCTGTTAGCAGGGGGCATATCTGCATAATCTACTTAGAGTGGTTGAAAAGGTAAGTAGGCCCATATATTTCTTCTCTTCCATTGGATACTTTTCTGATGATGTGATAAATCCTTGTTTTTTTCCATAACATTCCAGTTGCATAACATACCCCAAAGGCATACTGAGAGTCTGTATAAATATTGACTTGTTAACCTTTTCTCAGATGTGCTGCACATGTTAAAGCTACCAGCTCTGCTCCTTGTGCACTCATCCTTTCTGGAAGAGGTTCAGTTTCTATTACTTGTCCTTGGCTGGCCACTGCATATCCACTCCATCCGTTGTCCATGCAGGTAATAAGCCATCTTATCATATAGAGTTAGGTCGGGATTATGCAGAGGAACATCAGTTAAATCTGCTCGCAGTTTACTTGAAGTATTCATCACCTGCTGACACTGGTGATGTTCTTTCCCATAACCAGGCAAAGGCATCAGGGTTGCTGGATTCAAGGTATTGCATCTTTTCAAAATTACATTATTATCTGCCATTAGAAGGATCAATTTGTATCTGTGTGCCTGTTGTGGCAATAAGGCTTGGGTTGCATACTGTTGCAACAGTATTTCCACCTCGTGTGGGACATAAACTGTTGCAGGGTGTCCTAGAATGAAGGGGCAGCTTTTTTCTAATACTGTGGCTGCTGCTGCCACTGATTTAATACAGACTGGTGCTCCTGTTGCAACCAGATCTAGTTGCAGAGTAGTATGCAACTGGTCTCTGGTGTGGTCCAAATTTGTGTGTTATCACTCCACTGGCTATTCCTTTTCATTCACATACATATAGATTGAAAGGCTTTGTATAGTTCAGGAGCTCAAGAGCAGGAGCTGATGCCAAAGCTCCTTTTATAGCTTTAAAAGCTTGTTCCCTTTCCGGATCCCATGCAATAGGTCCCATCTGCTCATTTCTTGTTGCTTCTGTCAGAGGTTCTGTTAATTCTCCCAACCCATGAATCCACAGTCAAGAAATTCAACAGCTCTGAGGAACCCTCGCAACTGTTTCTTTGTAATTGGATGAAGAAGCTTTATTATAGCTTCTATTCTTTCTGGGTCTATTACTCGCTGCCCTTCCCTTAGGATAAACCCTAAATATTTATCTTCCTTCTGACACAGCTGGAGTTTGGACAGAGATGTGTAATGACCTTTCTCTGCTAAGGCAGTACATAGAGGTACAGGCATCCTCATCTTGGTATTAACAAATCATCTACATATTGTACAAGACCTGATTCACCTAGTAGTTTTATGTCTTTCAAATCATTACTCAGTGTTCATGAAAAAAATGTAGGAGACCTTGTGAACCCTTGTGGAAGACACTTCCAGGTTAATTGCTGTCCTTTCCAGTAAAGGCAAACAAGCTGGCTGTCCTCATCTAAAGGGATGCTAATGAAGACAGCAGTTAGATTAATCACAGTAAAGCACCTTGCCCAATGTGGTATTTGTAGAAGTATGGTAGAGAGATCGGGCACCACTGGATGAGGAGGTACTGCATGCTGATTAATTACCCACAGATCTTGTACAAAATGGTATTCTGGGTCCCTACCTTCATCTAATCTATTATTTTTTACAGGGAGTATAGGAGTATTATACGGTGACACACATTCTTTCAAAATTCACCGGCAGGGAGAGACTGGTTGGAAATGTGATGCTCCAGGGAAGCCTTGGCTGTAGCGATCATGAGATGGTCGAGTTCAAGATCTTCAGGACAGTGAGAAGAGCATGCAGCAAGCTCACTGCCCTGGACTTCAAGAGAGCAGAATTTTGCCTCTTCAGGAACCTGCTTAGTAAGGTTCCATGGGATATAGTCCCAGAGGGCAGGGGAGCCCAAGACTGCTGGTCGATATTCAAGGATCACCTGCTACATGCTCAGGAGTGTTGCGTCCCGACTAGAAGGAAAAGTGGCAGGAGGGCCAGGAGACATCCATGGGTGGATAGGGAGCTGCTGAAAAAACTTAGAGGGGAAAAAAGAAGCTTATAGAAGGTGGAAGCAAGGACAGGTGGCCTGGGAAGAATATAGGAATGGTGTCCGGGAAGCTAGGGACCAGGTTAGGAAAGCTAAGGCCCAGTTAGTTAGAACTAAATCTGGCCAGGGACGTGAAAGAAAACAGGAAAGGATTCTATAGGTATGTAGCAAATAAAAGACAGACTAGGGACAACGTGGGCCCTCTCCGGAAGCTATCAGGAGAACTGGCTACCCTGGATTTGGAGAAGGCTGAGGTTCTTAATAACTTCCCTCAGTCTTCACTAGCAAATGCTCTGACCACACCGCCCAAGTCTTGGAAGGCAGATGCAGGGACTGTGAGAATGAAGATCTTAGGCCCACTGTAGGAGAGGATCAGGTTCGAGACCATCTTAAGAACCTGAATGTGCACAAGTCCATGGGTCCTGATGAAATCCATCCGTGGGTCCTGAAGGAGCTGGCGAATGAAGTTGCTAAGCCACTGTCCATCATATTTGAAAAATCATGGCAGTCAGGTGAAGTTCCCGATGACTGGAAAAAGAGAAATATAACCCCATTTTCAAGAAGGGGAAAATGGAAGACCCGGGGAACTACAGACCAGTCAGTCTCATCTCTGTGCCTGGCAAAATCTTGAAGTAGATTCTCCTGGAAAGCATGCTAAGGCACATGAAAAACAATGAGGTGGTTGGTGACAGCCAACATGGCTTCACTAAGGGCAAATCCTGCCTGACCAATTTGGTGGCCTTCTGTGATGGGGCTATGGAACTGATGGACAGGGGCAGAGCAGTTGACGTCATCTACCTGGACTTGTGCAAAGCGTTCGACACTGTCCCGCACGACATCCTTGTCTCTAAATTGGAGAGACATCAATTTAATAGATGGACCACTCAGTGCATAAAGAACTGGCTGGATGGCCACATGCAAAGAGTTGTGGTAAATGACTCAATGTCCTGTTGGAAAACAGCAACGATGGTGTCCCTCAGGGATCGGTGTTGGGACTGGTCCTGTTCAACATCTTTGTCGGTGACATGGACAGTGGGATTGATGTGCCCTCAGCAAGTTTGCCGACGACACCAAGCTGTGTGGTTCAGTTGATATGCTGGAGGGAAGGGATGCCATCCAGAGGGACCTTGACATGCTTGTGAGGTGGGCAGATGCCAACCTTATGAAGTTTAACCAAGCCAAGTGTAAGGTCCTACACCTGGGTCAGGGCAATCCCAGGCACAGCTACAGGTTGGGCAGAGAAGAGATTCAGAGCAGCCCTGTGGAGAAGGACTTGGGGGTGTTGGTTGATGAGAAACTGAACATGAGCCGGCAGTGTGCGCTCACAGCCCAGAAACCAACCGTATCCTGGGCTGCATCAAAAGAAGCGTGACCAGCAGGTCAAAGGAGGTGATCCTGCCCCTCTACTCTGCTCTTGTGAGACCTCACTTGGAGTATTGTGTACAGTTCTGGTGTCCTCAACATAAAAAGGACATGGAGCTGTTGGAGTGAGTCCAGAGGAGGGCCACGAGGATGATAAGAGGGCTGGAGCACCTCCCGTATGAAGACAGGCTGAGAGAGTTGGGGCTGTTCAGCCTGGAGAAGAGAAGGCTGCGTGGAGACCTCATAGCAGCCTTCCACTATCTGAAGAGGGCCTATAAGGATGCTGGGGAGGGACTCTTCCTTAGGGACTGTAGTGGTAGGACAAGGGGTAATGGCTTCAAACTTAAACAGGGGAAGTTTAGATTAGATATAAGGAAGAAGCTCTTTACAGTGAGGGTGGTGAGGCACTGTAACAGGTTGCCCAAGGAAGTTGTGAATGCTCCATCCCTGGCGGTGTTCAAGGCCAGGTTGGACAGAGCCTTGGGTGACATGGTTTAGTGCGAGGTGTCCCTGCCCATGGCAGAGGGTTGGAACTAGATGATCTTAAGGTCCTTTCCAACCCTAACTGTGGCGTATGAACAGCACGGACTCAAAGCATCTTCATGCAGCGAATCACTTTATTGCCTATTGCTCTAGCTTTTATACCATTCTAGCAAAAGATATTTTTAGCCTATTGCTCTACCTTTTATACCAAGCTAGTTTTAGCACGTCATGTTTAGTTCCTGGTTTACAGTTTTGTTTTTTCAACATTCTTTGTCATTTCACAGTCCCAAAATAACCAGTTCCTTATCTTTCTGTTCTCCTGCTCTGTCCAGCTGGGTTGCTCTGCTTAATCACACAGTGTACTTTGCTTCTTCTTTAACTCTTTCTTCGCCAGCCAAGCAGTTACTTTGGCAATAATCAAATAGTTTCCATCCTCTCCTACACCTAACTATTCTATGATTCTATGATTCTATGATTCCTTGGGCTAAATATAAGTCTATTTGCTTTTGAATGCTCTTCTCAGCTTCCTGGTAAATAGGATGCTGTTTTAAAGCCAGAGGGGGGTATCCTCCCTTTGTTTTCATGTTTACAGGTTGAGCTGAACCTAGTAATCCCACATCAGCGCTAGTTTTACTCCACAGCTTTGTTGGTACTGATTTCAATACTTCCGGTAGTTTTGGCTCATTTTGTACGCCAAAACTATAAGCCATAATTATTGTCTATCACTTCAGATGACAAATGTAATTCTACATCCAGAGCCTGAAAGAGATCTCTCCCTAGCAGGCACTCTGGGGAGTCCTCTGATAATACAACTCACCCCCATATACACTTCTTTCCTATTGTTACTAATAGGACCTTACTCAAGTTCTGTTTTTTTTGTCCTTTTGTTGCCAATTTGGGGCTTTTTAAACAAAGACACAGTCTAGTTTAGAAAGGAGAATTTGTTTATACTAGGCAGGGTACTCGGTGGAAGTCTCTACAAATCAAAAACCCTGATGATTGTAACTTTAAGCTATTTATACATTTTGACAAACAAATCAGTGTCCATTGGTTGAGAATTACACAATTTGTTCATTAATTAGTATTCCACCCCTTATTGGTTAAAATGCCCTCTCACTTCTCATGCTAGTCAGGCTTCTTTTGAGTTGGTGGGTTTCGTGAGTCGGTGGGCCATGAGTAGGTGGTCGTGCTGGCCCCTGCACGAATTACCTTTTACTGCCCAATTTCTTCTGGGTAGTTGTCCTGGGTTCAGCTATAGCAGTCATTTTTTCTCCTTCTTAGTAGCTAGTGCAGCGCTCTGTTTTGACTTTCATCCTGGAACAATGCTGAGAACACCGATGTTTTTAGTTGTTGCTAAGTGATGTTTACTCTGACCAAGGACTTTCTCAGTCTCATGCTTTGCCAGGGAGGAGGGGAAGCCGGGAGGAAGCAGATACAGGACACCTGACCCAAAGTAGCCAAAGGGGTATTACATGCCACGGCATGTCATGCACAGTATATGAACTGGGGGGAGTTACCCGGAAGGCCCAGATTGCTGCTCGGGTCGGGCTGGATATCGGTGGGTGGGTGGCGAGCAATTGTATCCTCTCCCCTTGTTATTTCCCTTATCATTATTATTATTGGTGGCAGCAGTAGTGGTTTTGTATTATACCTTAGTTACTGGACTGTTCTTATCTCAACCTGTGGGAGTTACATTCTTTTGATTCTCCTCCCCATCCCTCCGGGAGTGGGGGGAGGAAGAAGGGGGGGAGTGAGCGAGCGGCTGTGTGGTTCTGAGTTACCAGCTGGGCTTAAACCACGACAGTTCTTTTTGGCGCCCAACGTGGGGCACAAAGGGTTGAGATAACAACAAATCTGACCAGAGTGTGTCTAATCATATTTGTGATAAGCATTCATTGTTTCAGATTAATAGTCACTCGTCACAATATTGATTTATTGGCTTTCAGAGTTGTTGTGCTTGATCTCAGAATTTCAGCATGTCGTAACTTACTTAGAGCCAGTATTTGCTGGTTTAATGTTTATCAGCTGGGGGGCATGGGCTAAGGTTCTCATTTCACTGTACTTCATGGTAATGACTTGTAATAGAATAGACTCATTGATCATGAAACTGGTCTGGCATGTGTTCCCAGAGTTGCCATCACCTCTATACTTTGGGAGGTATATAATGAAATTTTTCTAGCAATTACATATCTTTTTTTTTCTCCTTGGGGGGTCAACCTACGAAGGAGGCATTCCCTTACACACTCCGCTCCCCCACCAGGCTATTTACAGCAGCATTTGATAGTTCTGAAGGTTTTGGATGGCCTTTGAATACCCTTGAGACCTGCCTGCTGATTGTGCTGGGGATCAGCACGTTGGCACACATACGGAGTGTGTTTTACCCACAGCTATCCCACTCTGAGAACACCCTATTTCATATGATCTCGAAAGTTAAGCAGTATCGGGTTCAAATCTGGTCTAGGGTTAGACGACGATATAGGAGGACCACCAAGAGATTTTCCCTGAGGCTGGACAGTCATGAGTGGCAGGGTGTGTGGGATAGTATGGGCAAGTATCTAGGCCAGTGGGCCCCTCCAGTGCTTTGGAACTTCACCCCTGAACAAGTGCAAAATCCGGAAAATCTAGTAAAACACTTAAACGAGGTGTGCTGTCGTCCTGGTTATACCAGAGAGGAACAACTTGCTGCAACGTGCTGGGGCTTGGCCTACGCCTACAGAGCCCTGCTCAACGCTATCCAGGACCTTCAAATGGAAAAATACGTCTCTGGATCTGATGGCAAAACAACAGACAATGCAGCTACTCTAACTACAAGCACAGCCCTGCCATCTGAAATGGACTGATCCAGACTGCACTGGAACAGGGGCAAGATCCAGAACACCCGCAACACATTGATAATATTATCGTGTGGGGCACTACAGCAGAAGAAGTTTTTGAGAAAGGTATAATAATCCAAATAATAATAATTTGGATAATCCAAATCCTGCTGAAGGCCGGTTTTGCCATAACATGGAGTAAGGTCAAAGGACCTGCACAGGAGATTCAATTTTTGGGAAAAAAATGGTAAGACGGATGTCGCCAGATCCCCACAGATGTGATCAACAAGATAACGGCAATGTCAACACCAACTAACAAGAAAGAAACACAAGCTTTCTTAGGCATGTTGGGTTCTGGAAAACGCACATTCCAAATTACAGTCTGATTGTAAGCCCTCTCTATCACGTGACCTGGAAGAAGAATGATTTCAAATGGGGCCCTGAGTAACAACAAGCCTTTGAACAAATTAAACGAGAAATAGTTCATGCAGTAGCCCTTGGACCACTCTGGGCCGGGCCAGATGTGAAAAATGTGCTCTATACTGCAGCCAGGGAGAAGGGTCTTACCTGGAGCCTCTGGCAGAAAGCACCAGGGGAGACTCGAGGTCGACCCCTCGGCTTTTGGAGTTGGGGATACAGAGGATCCGAGGCCAGCTACACTCCCACTGAAAAAGAGATACTGGCAGCCTATGAAGGGGTTCGAGCTGCCTCAGAAGTGATTGGAACTGAAGCGCAGCTCCTCCTGGCACCCCGGTTGCCTGTGCTGGGCTGGATGTTCAAAGGCAGGGTCTCCTCTACACATCATGCAACTGATGCTACATGGAGTAAGTGGGCCGCACTAATTGCACAACGAGCTCAAAGAAGATATCCCAGTCATCCAGGAATTCTAGAAGTCATCATGGACTGGCCAGAGGGCAAAGATTTTGGAGTGTCACCAGAGGAGGAGGTGATGCGTGCTGAACAGGCCCCACTATATAATGAACTGTCAGAGAGTGAGAAGCAATATGCCTTGTTTACTGATGGGTCCTGCCCTATTGTGGGAAAGCATCAGAGATGGAAGGCAGCTGTGTGGAGTCCCCTGGGACAAGCTGCAGAAACTGCTGGAGGAGAGGGTGAATTGAGTCAGCTTGCAGAGGTGGAAGCCATCCAGCTGGCCTTGGACATTGCTGAATGAGAAAAATGGCCAGTACTTTCTCTCTGTACTGACTCATGGATGGTGGCAAATGCCCTGTGGGGGTGGTTGCAGCAATGGAAGCAGAGTAACTGGCAATGCAGAAGTAAACCCATCTGGGCTGCTGCACTTTGGCAAGATATCAGTGCCTGGGTGCAGAACCTGGTGGTGAAGGTACGCCACGTAGATGCTCATGTACCCAAGAGTCTGGCTGCTGAGGAACACCAGAACAACCAACAAGTGGATAAAGCTGCTAAGATTGAAGTGGCTCAGATGGACTTAGATTGGCAACATAAGGGTGAATTATTTTTAGCCCGGTGGGCCCATGACACCTCAGGCCATTAAGGCAGAAATACAACATCTAGATGGGCTCGTGATCGAGGGGTGGACTTAACAATGGACACTATTGCCCAGGTTATTCATGAATGTGAAACGTGCTGCAATTAAGCAAGCCAAGGGGTTAAAGCCTCTCTGGTATGGAGGACAATGGCTGAAGTACAAGTATGGGGAGGCCTGGCAGATTGCCTATATCACACTCCCACCGACCCGCCAAGGCAAGCGCCATGTGCTTACCATGGTGGAAGCAACCACCAGATGGCTGGAAACATATGCTGTGCCCCACGACACTGCCCAGAATACTGTCCTGGGCCTTGAGAAACAAGCCTTTTGGCGACACGGCACTCCAGAGAGAACTGAGTCAGACAATGGAACTCATTTCTGGAACAACCTTATAGACACTTGGGCCAAAGAGCATGGCATTGAGTGGGTATATCACATCCCCTACCATGCACCAGCCTCTGGGAAAATCGAACGGTACAATGGGCTGTTAAAAACTACACTGAGAGCAATGGGTAGTGGGACTTTCAAACACTGGGATACACATTTACCAAAAGCCACCTGGTTGGTCAACACTAGGGGATCTGCCAACAGGGCTGGCCCAGCCCAATCAGAACTTTTACATCCTGTAGAGGGGGATAAAGTTTCTGTGGTGCACATAAAGAATTTGTTGGTGAAGACAGTCTGGGTTATTCCTGCTTCAGGTAAAGGCAAACCCACTCGTGGGGTTGCTTTTGCTCAGGGACCTGGATATACTTGGTGGGTAATGCGGGAAGATGGGGAAGTCCGATGTGTACCTCAAGGGGATTTAATTTTGGGGGAAACCAGCCAATGAACTCAATTATATGCTGTTGCCTGCTCTATAACACTTTTATAGCCCACCAGCTAGATATCTTCATGTCACCATCAACTGACCCTGACTTCCCTCCGATCATCACCTCAACAAAGAATGAATTTTGATGAAACCAGACAAGCTCAGCAGTGACCAGACGAGTTTGGCGGTGTCATCAGCAGGCAACAACCCAGTACTACACACCGTCCCTCCTGCCCTGAAAGACTATTACAAGAGATGGAGCCTGACATCATGGACTGGATGAATTCAGCAACTTTATAGGGATTGGTCCATGGACTAGGGAATGATATCTTTCTCTTTGTGTGTGGGTGTGGGTGCATAGATATATGTATGTATGGGACAGGGGCGATGGTGTGTTGAAATATGTGGGATCTGAGCATGACGTGAATGGTATGGAATAAGGGGTGGATACTGTCCTGGGTTCAGCTATAGCAGTCATTTTTCTCCTTCTTAGTAGCTGGTGCAGTGCTGTGTTTTTTAACTTTCAGCCTGGGAACAACGCTGATAACACCGATGTTTTTCATTGTTGCTAAGTAATGTTTACTCCGACCAAGGACTTTCTCAGTCTCATGCTCTGCCCAGTATAGAAACTCCATATACAAGACAAATTAAAAGCTAACACCCCCCATTCCAAAGGATGCTCTCCTGGTTTTGGCAAAGGCCCCAACCCTTGGATAACTACTGTCATGGTTTGAGCCAAGCTGGCAACTCGGAACCACGCAGCCACTTACTCACTCCCCCAATCATCCTCCTGCTGCTCCCGGAGGGATGGAGAGGAGAATCAAAAGGATGTAAATCCCACAGGTTGAGATAAGAACAGTCCAGTAACTAAGGTATAATACAAAACCACTACTGCTACCACCAATAATAATAATGGTAAGGGAAATAACAAGGGGAGAGAATACAATTGCTCACCACCCACCGACCGATACCCAGCCCGACCCAAGCAGAGATCTGGGCCTTCCAGGTAAATCCCCCCAGTTTCTATACTGGGCATGATGTGCCGTGGTATGGAATACCCCTTTGGCCAGTTTGGGTCAGGTGTCCCATCTCTGCTTCCTCCCGACTTCCCCTCCTCCCTGGCAGAGCATGAGACTGAGAAAGTCCTTGGTCAGAGTAAACATTACTTAGCAACAACTAAAAACATCGGTGTTATCAGCGTTGTTCCCAGGCTGAAAGTTAAAAAACACAGCACTGCACCAGCTACTAAGAAGGAGAAAAATGACTGCTATAGCTGAACCCAGGACAACTGGTGATCCTTGTGATTAGTCTTCATTATTTTCAAATAGCTCCATCTGCATGTACAACTCCAAATGTGAATTTTGAGTCTGTCCTTCTGAGAGTTCCAGAGCCCTTATTAGTGCTGTTAACTCGCCTTCTGTGCTGATGTACTGCTTGGCAACGCTTCGGCCTCAAGTTCACATCGTGTGGTTACTACCATGTATCCGGCTCTTCGGGTTCCATTCCTGATGAAACTACTTCCATCTACAAAAATATCCATATTTGCTTCCAGAAGTGGTTCATCCTTTAAGTCTGCTCAGCTAGAAAATACTTGCTCAATTGTCTGTAAACAATCATGTTCCAACTCTCTTTCTCCTGGAACAGACAACATTGGTGCTGGATTCACAGTTGAAGTTACCCATACTAATCAGTACTCATCTGAATGGGGCTTTTTCACCAGCAATATGGGAGTGTTAAACTCCAACTGACATTCTCTCAAGAGTCCATGATTTACAAAGTGTTTTATCAGTGGTTCCAAACCCCATCCTTGCTTAGAGTTTAATGGATTATTGTTTCCATCTTAGCGGTTTTGCTCCTTGTTTCAATGATATTACCACAGAATCATAGAATCAACTAGGTTGGAAATGATCTTTAAGATCATCAAGTCCAACCGTTACTGCAGGACTGCCAAATCCATCACTAAACCATGTCACTAAGGGCCTCATCTACACATTTTCTGAACACTTACAGGGATGGCGATTCTACCGCTGCCCTGGGCAGCCTGTTCCAAAACCTGATCACCCACTCGGTGAAGAAATTTTTCCTAATATCCAATATCCCCTGGCACAGCTTGAGGCCATTACCTCTTGTCCTGTCACTTGTTACTTGGGGGAAAATACCGACCCCCACTTCACTACAATCTCCTTTCAGGTAGAGGCAGAGAGTGATAAGGTTCCCCCTGAGCCTTCTCTTCTCCAGACTAAACCACCCCAATTCCCTCAGCTGTTCCTCATCACACTTGTGCTCCAGAACCTTCACCAGCTTCTTTGCCCTTTTCTGGACCAACTCCAGCACCTCAATATCTCTCTTGTAGTGAGGGGCCCAGAACTGAAAACAGTACTCGAGGTGTGGCCTCACCAGTGCCGAGTAGAGGGGGATTATCACTTCCCTGGCCCTGCTGGCCATGCTATTTCTGATACAGGCCAGGATGCTGTTGGCCTTCTTGGCTGCCTGGGCACACTGCTGGCTCATGTTCAGCTCCGTCAATCAGCACCCCCAGGTCCTTTTCCACCAAGCAGCTTTCCAGACACTCTTACCCAAGCCTGTAGCGTTGCAGGGGGTTGTTGTGGTCCAGGTGCAGGACCTGGCACTTTGCCTTGTTGAACCTCATACCATTGACCACAGCCCATCGATCCAGCCTGTCCAGATCCCTCTGCAGAGCCTTCCTATCCTCCAGCAGATCAACACTACCACCCAACTTGGTGTTGTCCACAAATTTACTGAGGGTGCACTTAATCCCCTCATCCAGATCATCAGTGAAGATATTAAACAAGACTGGCCCTAATACTGAGCCCTGAGGGCCACCACTAGTGACCAGTCGCCAACTAGATGTGACACCATTTACCACCACTCTTTGGGCTCTGCCATCCAGCCAGTTTTTAACCCAGCGAAGAATACACCTATCCAGGTCATGAGCAGCAAGTTTCTCCAGGAGAAGGCTGTGGGAGACAGTATCAAATGCTTTACTTAAGTCCAAATAGACAATGTCTACAGCCTTGCCCTCATCATCAAGTTGGGTCACCTTGTCAAGAAGGAGATCAGGTTGGTCAAGCAGCACCTGCCCTACATGAACCCATGCTGACTGGGCCTGATCCCCCCATTTTCTCACACGTGCTTTGTGATCTCACTTAAGATGACCTACTCCATGACCTTCCCCAGCACTGAGGTCAGGCTGACAGGCCTGTTGTTTCCAGGGTCTTCCTTTCTGCCCTTTTCATAGAGAGGTGTCACATTGGCCAACCTTCAATCCTCTGGGACCTGCTCACTAGACCAGGACTGCTGATAAATGATGGAGACTGACTTAGCAAACTCCTCTGCCAGCTCCTTCAGCACTCTTGGGTGTAACCCATCCGGCCCCATAGACTTGTGTACGTCTAGGTGGAGCAGGAGGTCTCTAACCATTTCCTCCTGGTTTATGGGGACTTCAGTCAGCTCCTTATCTCTGCCATCCAGCTCAGGGGACTGAGTACCCTGAGGATGGCTGGTGTGACTATTAAAGACTGAGGCAAAGGCAGCATTAAGTACCTCAGCCTTTTCCTCATCCTCAGTCACTAGGTTTCCCCCAGTATCCAGTAGAGGATGGAGGTTCTCCTTGGCCCTCCTTTTATTGCTAATATATATTTGTAAAAATATTTTTTATTCTCTTTTATGGCAGTGGCCAGATTTAGTTCCAGCTGTGCCTTTGCCTTTCTAGCTTTCTCCCTGCATAACCTAACAACATCCTTGTACTGCTCATGGGGTGACGGTCCCTTCTTCCACAGGTGATAGATTCTCTTTTTTTTTTTCCTGAGTTCCAGCAATATCTCCCTGTTGAGCCAGGCTGGTCTTCTTCATGGCCAGTTTGATTTTCAGCACATGGGGGACTGCCTGCTCCTGCGCCTTGAGGATTACATTCTTGAAGAGTGTCCAGCCTTCCTTGACCCCTTTGTCCTTCAGTAATGTTTCCCAAGGAATTCTTCCAACCAGCGTCCTAAACAGGCCAAAGTCAGCCCTCTGGAAGTCTAAGGTGGAGGCTTTACTGACCTTCTTCCTGACTTCTCCAAGTCGCTTTGCCCAAGACGTCCTCCAACCATCACATCACCCACCAGTCCTTCTCTGTTTGTGAACAGCCAATCTAGCCAGGCGTCTCCCCTAGATGGCTCACTCGCCAGCTGGGTTAGGAAGTTATCTTCCACACCCTCCAAGAACTTCCTGGATTGTTTTCTCTGTGCTGTATTGTACTGCCAGTAGACATCTGGTAGGTTGAAGTCCCCCATGAGAACAAGGGCAAGCGATCGTGAAACTTCTCCCAGTTGTTTGAAGAATGCTTCATCCGTAGCTTCATCCTGGCTGGGTGGTCTATAACAGACTCCTACCAGGATATCAGCTTGGTTGGCCTTCCCCCTGATCATCACCCACAAACATTCAACCTTCTCACTCACAACATTGAGTTCAAGGCAGTCGATGTACTCCCTGACATACAACGCAACCCCACCACCTCTTTTTCCTTGCCTATCCCTTCTGAAGAGCCTGTAGCTATCCATTGCAGCACCCCAATCATGTGAATCATTCCACCACGTTTCTGTGATGGCGATTATGTCATGATTTCCCTGCTGCACAATGGCTTCCAGCTCCTCCTGTTTGTTGTCCATGCTGCAGGCATTGGCATAGATGCATTTAAGTTGCCCTGTGGATCTGGACTCCAACAGTGGCATGCCACCCCTCAGCTCATTTCTGGCGAGCCTGGTTTTATCCCCTTCCCCCTTCAAACCTAGTTTAAAGCCCTCTCTCTATGAGCCTTGCTAGCTCCTGGGCTAGGATCCTTTTCCCCCTTTGGGACAGTTGTACCCCATCTGCCACCAGCAGGCCTGGTGCCGTGTAGACTGACCCAAGGTCAAAACCCCTCAAATTCTGATGGTGACACCAGTCATGGAGCCAGGAATTAATTAACATGTTTTTTCTGACGCTTCCATTGTCATTGTTTGCAAGTGGAAGGAGAGACGAGAAGACTACTTGGGCTCCCGAACCCTTAACCAGTCGCCCCAAGGCCCTGAAGTCCTTCTTGAGTCCCCTCAGGCTTCTTGTTGAAGAGATTTCCTCATTGCCCACCTGGAAGACTAGTAAAGGACAGTAGTTACTGGGCCGTACCAGACAAGAGAGTTTTCTGGTAACGTCCCTTTACTCTGGCCCCAGGGAGACAGCAGACTTCCCTGTGAGTCGGGCCCTCTGTTTCTCTCAGGGTGGAATCACCAATCACAACCACTCTTCTTTTTTTCCTAGTAGAGTTGGATGTGATGCAAAGCATTCTCTGACCCTCCTGTGGCGACTCTTCTAACCTGATGATCCCTTATCTACTTCATCATCTTCCTCATTTTCCTGATCCTCAAGTACCAGGGCCTCAAATCTGTTATAGAGGGGTACTTGGGAAGGTGACATGAGCTGGGGGGTAATATGCTGTCTATTCTGAGGAGTAACCTTTTTCCAACCTCCCCTGTCTCCTAGGTCCCCCCTATCTGCCTGATGGCAAGAAGGTAGGGGATCCTTAATTTCTTTTGTTTTGTGTGGCTGGCTTGCTTCTCTCAGGGATGGTAGAGTGCAGCTCCACAAGTCAATCTCCTCCTCAGAGTCCCTTATACTCCTTAGCCATTCCACCTCTTCCTGTAGCTCTGCCACCATGCAGAGCAAATCATCAACCTGGTGACACCTTACACAGCCACCAGCTAACTTCATCAACAAGCTCTGGAACTCACTACAGCCAGACACCTGGACGGCTACATGTTTTTGAGGGACTTCTGTCTGGGTCGCCATGTCCTTTCTGGCCAGCAGAGAGAACTTTATCTTGTTTGCTTTCTGTGGAGAGGATGCCATCCTTGAGCACCTTCTCAATGACCACTGGCTGAGCTTACTTAAGCTTGCCGAGCTTTTGGGCTCTTCCCACTTGTCCTGCCTGCATGAACTGAACTGCCGCACCACACTCCAAGTTGCTCACGCTCCCAGGGGGAGTGTTTTATCTGTTCACGGGGTGGCAGCTGTCCCTCCTGGCATCAGCTGCTCGCATCACCAGAGCTGCTGGGTCCTGGGCAAGTCCTGGTAAGGACTTGTGGCTCTCCACAGGTTAGGCCACCTGTGATCTGCCAGGTGCATCAGTGGCCCAGACCAATTGATTTACTGCATTGAGCACTTCCTTAGAGATAGCCGCTGTTTCTTGTTCTCCCTCTTTGTTCGCCTGTGACATAAATACTTGTGCCTTCAGGGATTTATCTTCTGGAATATGTATCTGAATATCTCCTTTATCAAAACTTATTTGTGTATTCAGTTTGTTTAACCAGTCTCTCCCCAACAAGGGCATCGGACACTCTGGGATATATAGAAATTTATGAGTAAAAACTCTTTTGCCAATTCCACAACTAAGAGGTCAGAAGAAAGGCCATACTTCTCTTTTCCCAATCACTCCGATCACAGGCATTGTTTGCTTGCTTAATTCCCCTTTTTGTGTATTTAAAACTGAGTATGTATCTCCTGTATCCACTAAAAATTTAATTTGTTCTCACCCCCTGAGGGTAACCAGGGATTCGGTTGGGTATTTCTCTAAATTCTCTAATTTCACCATTGCTATGTCCACAACCCTTGACTTTTATTAAGAATATTTCTACCTCCTGGGCAAGTAGGGGGTGTTGGGCATTTCCCATTAGTTGGGCGACAAGGGGGTTTTATCTCTGTTCGCCTCAGTCCCTTAGTATCAATTTTACTAGAAATATTGATGGGACTGTACTTTCTCCCATGATTAATCAACCCCTGGGTAACTCCCCTCCCACATCCATACTTTCTTTTCTGTCTTTCGATCAGGTGATAGCAGTCCTTCCAGGGGAGCAAAGGCCCTTTTGCTTTGGGATGTTGCTTGTATCTTTCCCTGCAATTGGATCCCCACAGCTTTCAGAGAGTTGGGAAGACCCCAAATGAGGGGAGTCATACATTCAGGATTGACTGGTATCATCATCGGGGACTCCTATTTAAGTCTAAGCTCCCGATCGTACATCTTTTGCAGATATTGGGTGTCCTGGGTTCAGCTGTAGCAGTTATTTTTCTCCTTCTTAGTAGCTGCTGCAGTGCTGTGTTTTCGACTTTAGTCTGAGAACAATACTGATAACACACCAGTGGTTTTAGTTGTTGCTAAGTAATGTTTACTCTCATCAAGGACTTTTCAGTCTCATGCTCTGCCAGTGAGGAGGGGGCACAAGAAGCTGGGAGGAAGCAGACAGGACACCTGACCCAAACTGGCCAAAGGGTTATTCCATCCCATGGCACATCATGCCCAGTATATAAACTGGGGGGAGTTACCCGGAAGGCCCAGATCACTGTTCGGGTCAGGCTGAGTATCGGTTGGCAGGTGCTGAGCAATTGTATTGGGCATCACTTGTGTTTATTGTTTGCTTTTCCTTTCCCCCTTTCAGTTTTATATTCTCTCTCCTTGTTATTTCCCTTATCATTATTATTATTGGTGATAGCAGTAGTGGTTTTGTATTATACCTTAGTTACTGGACTGTTCTTATCTTAACCCATGGGATTTACATTCTTTCCATTCTCCTCCCTATCCCTCCAGGAGCTGGGGGGGAAGAAGCGGGGGGAGTGAGTGAGCGGCTGCGTGGTTCTGAGTTACCAGCTGGGCCTAAACCATGACAATAATACATGGACATTTTAGTCATTGCTGAGCAGTGCTTACACAGATACAATGCCTTTCCTGCTTCTCACACCACCCCACTGGTGAGTAGGCTGGGGGTGTACAAGAAGTTGGGAGGGGACACAGCTGGGACAGCTGACATCAACTGACCTGGCTTTTATTTCCCTCTCTGTTATTTTCCTTTTCATTACCATTTATTATTATTTCAATTATTAAATGGTTTTTATCTGAACCCACAAGTTTTCTCATGTTTACCCTTCTGATTCTCTCCCCCTATCCTTCTGGTGGGGGGTGGTGTGTGTGCGAGTGGTTATGTGGTGCTTAGTTGCTGGCTGGGGTTAAACCACTACAACCATCAACCATGCAGTATTACTGGGGCAGCCTTTGGGCTTTGTGCTGTGCTGCAAGACACAGCCAATACCGTCCACTAAAACGGATACCCAGAACAAAATGCCAACTTCAAAAGAACACGTGCATGGTGATGTAGTGATCCTAACTTCTAGATAACTGTACATCAAGAAGTTAAGAGATCCACACAACAATTAACGTAAGCCAAGGCCTGCATTGTGTGCACGTATCCTTTAGCCACAGGATAAACTTAGCCAGTTTATTGTAACAGAGGAGCCTGCAGGCAGCTCCCACCTGGTACCAGTGATTTCACGCCCTGCATTTCCTTGCCTTGATCTAAAATGAAAGCATTGAGTTCTCATGTAAGCATAAGAGCTCAAATGATCAAAATGGGGTAACCCTTTCTACAGACAGGGTTTGCATGGTGTGCTGCACCCTGATCAGATGTCCATTCAATACTGCACAACTCTGGGTTCCCAGCATCTGAAGCAATGTAACATCTATATTATCCTCTCCTTTATAGTGTTAGCTCTAAGAAATAGCATTTTAAATGATACATTATAGAGTCTAAACACCTTTCTTAACGGGATCATCATGAACCAGCACCTCCTGGTGCAAAACACCCTCCTCCCTCTCTACTCCCCAATCCCTCTTCCCCACCCTTCCCCCTTTCCCCCTCCCCCCTTCCTCACACCCCCCCCTCTCTACTTTCCCCTCTTCCCTTTCCCTTTAACCTCATGCCCCTGTGCCGCCTCCTTCTCCCCCCTCCCCATACCTCCCTCTCACTTCCTGTCCCCTTCACAACTCCCCATTTTTCCCATCTCACTCTCACCCCTTCCCTCCTCCTCTCCCTACCCCCTCCTTCCTTCCCTCTACCACCCCTCCCCCACCCCCCCTCTCCCCTCCCATGGTAGGTGTTTTACCTTTACAATTTCTTCTCTAGACTAATGTCTTTTTACAAAAGACAAAAAGTTGCAGGGAAAGCAAATAAAATTCTGCAAGTCACAAATTTTTTGCTTTTTCATATTTTTTTATAACATCCTGCCTCCCCCCTTCCCAACTATGTGGCTCTCACTTCTCAGGACATGTCTGTCACAGTAATGAGGCATTGAGGCATGCTGCTATCTATCTTAAACCTCTTATGGGAAAGCTCCTGCAGCAGTCAGGAACTATGCAAGGTTTGGAGCTCCCCCTCCCCACACATCTCTAACCTTTGGAGCCTAACACTAGTAAGAGGCAGAACAAAAAAAAAAAAAAAGCACAGAGAAGTATGGGAGTATCCCACTAAAACGGCTTAGTTCACCTATGACAAAACAGTATATTACTGTGGCCACAAGGTTGCCCTCTCTTCACCTCTCAGCACTTCGCAGCCTAAGCAGAAACACTGACAATTATCAAGACTAGGTAAAACCCACGTGTGTGCAATATGGTCCCTGTTGCAGGCAGGCCAGCATTTACTTTTCTCAGCTGATTAAGCAGCTACCTGAGCACCCTCAGCATTGCAGGAGTCAGGCAGCCAGGACGGGGCAGGAAGTATCAGATTCATCACTGCTCACTATGCCTCCCCGAATTACAAGAGAATTATAGAGAAGATTTTACAAGCCACACTAGAAAGGAGAGGGAATGGAAAGTACCATGAACCACCTCGCTGAACTTGTCCCCTTCCTCAAGGCTGCTGTCAGGTTGCTGCTATTCCTCACTCTCTGGTGTCCTTACTAAGGGATGAGGAAGATCTCCGTACACCCGCAAAGACGCGGCCCCACCGCTACAACAGGGGCGAGAGGAGAGATTCTTCTCCCCGATTCCCCCGGCCGGAATGGCGGAGGAGGCTGTCTCTGGTGAATGCCTGGAGACAGTAGTCTTTCCTAGTTTGGAGAAAGAAGGGGATAGCCCTATCCAGTACATAAAAGCTATGCTCAACCCCACGGCTTTCCCTGCGTTGGGTGGTGCCGATTTCCTTTTCATAGGTTGTGTATTTTCTCTTCCTTCCTGTGCAACAGCTATTGGACAGAGAAGAAATTAAGAGTAAAAGAATTAAAAAAACAAAAAAACCCAAAACAGGTAGAGAAGGAAAGAAAGTGGGACGAGAAAAAGCTAAGGGGTACAAGAAAAATTCAGTGTTCTTACAGTAACAATAGAAGAAGAAACAGAAGTGAGGACTTAGAAAGAGGAATGTAGATTAAAGCGGCGGAAGAGGAAGAGAGGCCTAAGATTCACTGCATCGCGGCGTCTGGGAAGTCACAACTGGTGGATCCGCCCCCTTGAGGGAGGGAGACAGGCAGGCAGGCCGGCTGGCTGGCTAGCCAGCCAGGGCCGTAGGAACAGATATCTCTCCTCCCCCCCCTTCTTTCTTTTTTTGTTGCTTGTTCGATTCGCATTTGGGGGTCAGTGCGTAAGGTGGGAGGGACCTAGGCTAAAGCGACGCCCGAGCAGCCCAGCGGGAGCCTAGAGACAGGCCTAGGCTACAGCTTCAAAATTAGGATGTCCCGACATGAAGGTGAGAGACCCAAGGCTGCGGAAGGGGGGGAGGGGGGAGAGATGTCCTTGAGCCCTGTACGGTATTAGGGCCTCGCATGGCGCCGTGTGAGGTGGGTCAACATGGCGGCAGCACCACCGTCGCTGTGAGTGGGTCGCGGAAAGTAGCTAAGGTGGGAGGAGGAAGGCGGCAGCCAGGCCTCGCAGGAAGTGTGTGGGAGGTGGTGGCCATTTCCGTTACGAATAGGCCCTGAGCCCCTTTTTTGCCGTTACTATGCATGCATGCTAGGCCTGTGCTCGCTAATGTTGAAGGGCCTGCTGCGGCTTGAAGTGCGTCTGGTCTCTGTCGCCCCTTACTAGCCTGCGACTTAGACCTTGTTTTGCCCCGGACAAGGAGTGTGTCCGAGGCAGATAACAGCTTTGGTATAATGGGGGGGGGAGAGAGGGATGTGTGTGACAGGTGTAGAAGGAATTAGTGCACGTAATTGGTTGTGATGTTGAGATTGGGAGGGAGTTTATGCAGTCTTCATGGCCTTGTTCAGGTGTAGTTTGTATTTTGATAGCTTGAGAAGTAATCTATTCTTTTTTAGTTTTGTATTTTAAAAGGGGAAACATACCAATGTAGTAGCAGTTTTTGTAGAGAGATCATACAATTATTTTGTGTGTTTGTCCTTGTTCTTATGGTATTGTGGTAAGTGAAGTGGATAGTTAAGGATTTAATAAGAAAAAGTGAGAAGAACAGAGAGAAAAATGAAAGAAGGGAATTAATGTAGAGGGACCTTGTGTGATATTTGTAAAGATGCTTGCTTGGTTTTCTTTCTCTTCTTACCAGTAGTTGTTCTAGTATAAAATATTCTGCAGAAGTTCAGCCTTGTATCTTGAAAGGATAATTTTTTGCTTTGTTAGGAACTACATTTAGCACCTGTCTCCATATACAATTTTGATTCTGCTACAGCTGTGAGAATATTTTTTAAAGGAATGGAGATATCTCTATTTAGTCTTAATGTTTTTAAAGTAATGTGATGGAAGACTTCAGTGTTTGGGAGTACTGACTTCTAGATGGAGGGTTGGTAGCTCGATGTTGAACTAGACTATGATGGCTGTTCAGTGTATAGGTATAGTATTTTGTGCGTGTGCTTGCCTGTTAAAGACCAGTCTTGCCTGAATCTACTAACCAAATCCTCTTGTTTCTTTTCTGATTAGGCTTGCCATTTGGTTTTTTTGGGTTTTTTTTTTTGTTTGTTTTTGTTGTGGTTTTTATTTTTTGTGTGTGTGTGTTTGGGTTGTGTTTTTTGTCATGTGTGTTTTTGGTTTTTTTTGTTTTTTTTATGGGGATTTTTGGTGGTTTGTTTTTTTTGTTGTTGTGGTTTTTTTTTTTTTTGTGGTAAGGGGTGTTTTGTTTGTTTGCTTTTCCCCAAAGAGGGTGGGTGGGGTTCTTGGATGCAGACAATAAGGCAAATGTGAGCAACAGTGAGTAAAATAAGGGTTAATAAAAAGTTCTTGTTTGTGGTTTTGTTGGAAGTACTCTAAACTGCTGTGGTATATATCCATAGTATGTGATACTAAGCAGGGTAGTAGGATACAGACTTGTTAAATTGCACCGGTTAAAGCTACAAAAGTGGTATGATGTTGTTCAGTGTTGTGATGTTTTAATAAAGGAGAATAATGATCATAGAATCATAGAATGGTTAGGGTTGGAAGGGACCTTAAAGATCATCTAGTTCCAACACACCTGCCATGGGCAGGGACACCTTCCACTAGAGCAGGTTGCTCCAAGCCCTGTCCAACCTGGCCTTGAACACTGCCAGGGATGGGGCAGCCACAGCTTCTCTGGGCAACCTGTGCCAGTGTCTCACCACCCTCACAGGGAAGAACTTCTGCCTAATGTCCAATCTAAATCTACCCTCTTTCAGTTTAAAGCCATTCCCCCTTGTCCAGTTACTACATGTCTTTGTAAAAAGTCTCTCTTCCAATTTCCTGTAGGCCCCCTTTAAGTATTGGAAGACTGTTATAAGGTCTCCCCGAGCCTTCTTCAGGTTGAACAAGCCCAGCTCTCTCAGCCTGTCTTCATAGGAGAGGTGCTCCAGCCTTCTGATCATCCTCGTGGCCCTCCTCTGGACTCGCTCAACAGGTCTATTTCCCTCTTGTGTTGGGGGCCCCAGAGCTGAACATAGTACTCCAGGTGGGGTCTCATGAGAGTGGAGCAGAGGGGCAGATGGCTCCAACCCAAGTGTAGGACCTTGCACTTGGCCTTGTTGAACTTCATGAGGTTCGCACAGGCCCACCTCTTGAGCCTGTCCAGGTCCCTCTGGATGGCATCCCTTCCCTCCAGGGTGTCAACTGCACCATACAGCTTGGTGTCATCTGTGAATTTGTTGAAGGTGCACTCAATCCCACTGTCCATGTCGACAACAAAGATGTTAAACAGTGCCAGTCCCAATACCACTCATTGCTGGTCTCCACTCGGACATTGAGCTGTTGACCACAACACTCTCAGTGTGACCATCCAGCCAATTCCTCATCCACAGAGTGGTCTATCCATCAAATCTGTGCCTCTCCAATTTAGAGAAAAGGATGTCATGCACAATGGTGTCAAATGCCTTGCACAAGTCTAGGTAGATGATGCCAGTTGCTCTTCCCTTATCCACCAACACTGTGGCTCCATTGTAGAAGGCCACCAAATTTGTCAGACACAGGTTTTCTCTTAGTGAAGCCATGATGGCTGTCACCAATCACCCCCTTACTGTCCATGTGCCTTAGCATAGTTTCCAGGAGGATCTGCTCCATGATCTTGCTGGGGCACTGAGGTGAGACTGACCAACCTGTAGTTCCCTGGGTCTTCCTTTTTTCCCTTTTTAAAAATGGGAGTTATATTTTTCCCTTTCCAGTCAGCAGGAACTTTACTGGACTGCCATGACTTCTCAAATATGATGGATAATGGCTTGGCAACTACATCCACCAGTTCCCCCAGGATCTGCGGATGCATCAGGTCCCATGGACTTGTGCAACTTCAGGTTCCTTAGATGGTCTCAAACCTGATCTTTTCCTACAGTGGGTGGTTCTTTGTTCTCTCAGTCCCTACTGTTGCCTTCTGTGACTTGGGCAGAGTGGCTGGAGCTCTTGCTGGTGAAGACCGAGGCAAAAAAAGTTGTTTAGTACCTCAGCATTCTTGTCTCAGGTGACCAGGTCTCCTGTTTCCTTGCAGAGGGGGTCCTCATTTTCCCTTGTCTTCCTTTTATCCCCAATATACCTATAATGTTTCTTGTTGCCCTTAATGTCCTTGGCCAGATTGAGTTCTGTCAGGGCTTTAGCTTTCCTAACCTGATCCCTGGCTGCTCAGACAATTTCTCTATATTCCTCCCAGGCTACCCATCCTTGCTTCCACCCTCTGTAGGCCTCCTTTTTATGATGGAGTTTGTCCAGGAGCTCCTTGTTCATCCACGCAGGACTCCTGGTGTTCCTGCCCTACTTCTTTGTTGGGATGCATCGCTCCTGAGTTTAGAGGAGGTGATCCTTGAATACTGTCCAACTTTCTTGGCCCCCTCTTCCCTCCAGGGCTTTATCCCATGGCATTCCTCCAAGCAGATGCCTCAAGAGGCCAAAGTCTGTTCTGAAAGCCAGGGTAGTGAGCTTGGTATGCAACTGTTATCAAACCTGCTTTTTTTTTTTTTTTTTCTGATTAATAGAGATAGTGTTTTGAGGTTTTTCTAGTGGATATTAGGTTTTGTTTGTAGCAAGGGGAATTATGATTTTCTCACTTTTACTATTCATTAGCAGAAAATGAAGTATGGAAATAAGTTTATGTGTGTGTTTTTTTAATTGGAAACAGGTATATTGATATTCTTTTATGTTTTTTAAAAATTAAAATAGTTATCTTCTAGTAAACTTGATGGTAATGTTACATTGTTGAGATAAATATCCTTATATCAGAAGAAGGAAAACCCATGTCAAAACTGAGAAGATATAAAGCTGCAGCAACGGTTGTTTTGTGATAGATTCTTATAGGAACCTGGTTTGTCTTGAGTTTTCTTAATTTATTTTTTTTATTACCCATTTAACATTTTTAAGTGTTAATTTTATATTAGTTATAAGGTTAGTATAAGTTGCCTCGATGTACAGTCTGTGGTTGGCTGAGACCTCTCAGTCTGTAAATTGGTGGCAATTGTTTTTGCGAGGATAAAGTATAGGAGAGAAGTGACTTTCAAACATGTTAATAAATAGTATTTTTGCTGTGTGTTTTTTGTCAGAATAGCTTGTTTTTGCCAGAATCGGTTTTGTGATGGGAAAGGATATGTTTGAGAAAATAAATGCTGGACAACTTGGAATTCCAATGTCTCGGGGCTCTAAATAAGTATCTGATGGAGGAATAAGCTTACTTTTCATTAGGGTGTTTTGGTAATTTTCTTTGCTTTGTGGCAAGAAATTAAGTCATGCTGTGGATTAGAAGTGTGTTGGGAGACAGGAAAAGAGTAGAATTCAACCACCCTCTTTTTGCCATTGACTGTTTAATACCTTCAGAAATGTAACAGGTATAGAACTTCAAAAATTATCCAGAGTGGAGGATGTGGAGGAAGGGAATAGTGGGATAGTAACATTTTGAAATAAGACAATTATTTGAGCTAGGGGTGACTAGAATGTCTTACAAGGAACTTTAGAAAGAGCTATATAAGCTCAGTGCATGAGAGTCATGGTTTAAGCCCAGATGGTAACTCAGAACTACGCAGCTGCTTGCTTGCCCCCCCCACACACCCAGAGGGAAGGGGAGGAGAATGGAAAGAATGTAAACCCCATGGGTTGAGATAAGAACAGTCCAGTAACTAAGGTATAATACAAAACCACTACTGCTGCCACCAATAATAATAATGATAAGGGAAATAACAAGGGGAGAGAATACAATTGCTCAGCACCCGCCAACCGATACCCAGCCCGACCTGAGCAATGATCTGGGCCTTCTGGGTAACTCCCCCCAGTTTCTATACTGGGCATGGTGTGCTGTGGTATGGAATATCCCTTTGGCTAGTTTGGGTCAGGTGTTATGTCTCTGCTTCCTCCCAGCTTCTTGTGCCCTTCCTCCCTGGCAGAGCATGAGACTGAGAAAGTCCTTGATGGGAGTAAACATTACTTAGCAACAACTAAAGACATCGGTGTGTTATCAGCATTGTTCTCAGGCTAAAGTCGAAAACACAGCACTGCACCAGCTACTAAGAAGGAGAAAAATGACTGCTACTGCTGAACCCAGGAGAATGAGTGTCACAAGATGAGTGAAATTAACTTGTTTTAAAAGGAAAAGCAATAAGGAGAAATTAACTTTTCAGGTATCTTAAGGTGTCTGCTTCAGTGGTATCAACTTGGGGAAAGGTTGTGGCATATCACTGTAGATAATCATGCTTCTGTTTTTACTTCTGTGTGTGTTGGTAAGATATGAAAAATATTACTGCATTTAAGAAGCTGTTCAGAACAGCAAGGTTGTCAAGTTGAGCACTCGGAAGTTGGGATGTGCTGGAACTAGCTTGCGCAGAGAAATTGGCCCACTTTCAGTACATGCACTGTGAAATTATGTAGCCAGATATCTTCTCTGTCGTACTCTGCCTTGTCAAGGGTGTATAAGGAAGGAGACTGTTGTATATAGGGGAGGATCAGATGAGGCATTATAGAAAGAATTTTTGTGATGTTGAATTTTGTTGTGGAAAGATGGATTCATTCCTGCCTCTTCTATGGAGTTCTTGGGAAATACCAGGCAAATCAACTTGGACAAGAGTTTACAGGTTGCCGCTGTCTGTGTGCTGCTCATTTCATGAAGGCCCAACTGAAAATTTTGGGCATTCATAGCTGCGAGACTAATACCTGCCAATTAGTGGCTTTTATTTTAGTTGTTGGAAATGTTTTGGCTGCACCTTCCAAACAAAATGCATTCTTAGCCTAGGGAACTTTAGGTGGACAAATGCAGTAGTTAAAGGCTGTGAAAATGAGTCATAAGAAGAAGACCAGCAAACAGTTAAATTTAGGCAGCACAGTCAGATTTCAGTATAACAGTGTTATAAACTAATGTATGTAGCTTGAATCCCCTCCAAAGAACTTGATGTGACTTAGGGGGGGAGACAAAGGACTATTGCATGAATAGAGACGGGGAAAAAAAAATCTGTATCTTCAAGATTGACAAAGAGAATCCAAAAAGAATAAATAGCTTTAATGTAGATGAAGAGTGCCTGTAACTGTGTGGGTTTTGTTTGCAGGTTTTATTTGCAGGTTTTGTTTTTTGTTTGTTGTTTGTGGTTTTTTGTGGGGTTTTTTTGTTGGGTTTTTTTTTTTTTTTTTTTTAAATACAAGAACAGAAGGTTATACAATTAAAGAGGCTGGTGATTTAAACCTGATTAACAGAAGTGCTTTTTCACACTGTGTAACACAGAAAAAGTTGGATTCTATCTCAAACTTTGTATTTCATGTCTTAACTATTTGAGACTAGATTCTCTACAGCAGTCTTTTAATGTCTGATATTCTGTGATGTTCCTATGACTTGCCATGAATAGTCAGCTGAATCTCTGACCTGAACTCATGCCAATTCCTATGTTCTTATGTAAATAAGATCCTTAATGCCATTCACATGTATTGGGTTTACTTGGCAAAGATTTGGTGGCAGGGGCTGCAGGGGTGGCCTCAGTGAGAAGAGACATGGGGCTGCCCATGTGCTGGACAGAGTTGGTTCTAGCTGGCTCTGCAAAGGACCCACTGCTGGATAAAGCTGAGCCAGTCATTGAAGCTGATGGCACCTCTGTGAAAACAAATTTAAGAAAGGGTGAAAATGCTGTGCAGCAGTGTGCAAGAAACAATCTTGCAGAATGCATGGTCAGAAAAAAAGGAGGAGGAGGAGGTGCTCCAGGTGTTATAGCAGGTATATTTCCCTGCAGCCTACAGAGAGGCATGGGAGCAGGCTGGTGGTGAGACCTGCGGCTTGTGGAGAGGATTACAATGGAGCAGGCTCCAAGAGGGAACTGCAGCCCATGGAGAGGATCTGGTGCAGGAGCAGGCTAGTGGTGAAAACTGTGGCCCATGGGGAGGACCCTATTCTAGAGCAGCCTTTTCCTGAAGGACTGTAGTCTGTGGAGAGGACCTATGCTCAGTAGTTTCACTGGTTTCCAGTATGTCTAAATAATGTTGTTCGTTTTGAGCCATTTCATGAAGCTTTATTTTGCATAAGCTTGACAACTCTCTAGAGCCTACAAGTGAGGTCTCTGCAAAGTTAAAATATTGTTTTTCCCTTATAGAAGTGCCTTCAACTTTTCTTATCACTTGCATAAGTGCTCTTCATTCATAGAGTTCAGAAGTGAGTACAGATGCTTGACCTTTTTCAGTCTTTGGTTCAAGGCTGGAGCCCTTTTGGAACATGAACAAAACCCTCAAGGTACTTTGAAAAGTGACTAGGTGTATTGTTTAAACTAAAGTTGAATCCCTTTCCTCAAATGTTCTTTTTGTTAATTTATGCTTTTGAAGACAATGTATTTTTATTTTTTAACTATGTTTTATTTATATGTTTTATTTAATTTTTTAACTATGCTAAACCTCTATAGACTGCAAAAAGTTGTCTGCGTTCTTTTTTTGTGGCACTAAGGACTTGATCTCAGCTGTATGATACAGTTATAGTAGTCTATGCTGCTTTAGTTTCATTTATTAAAATGAGGCAATATCTTTGAATTATTAGATTTATATAGTTCAAGAAGAAAAAAATAAATTAGAAGCTCAGGATGCTAGAGAAGTTGCATATAAACAATAAGGTTGAGAATACTTCTGTTTTCTACCTGTGGTTGTTCTAAGGTCTCTGCAAATGGCGCAGAAGAAAAGCATAGGCTCTAACTTGAAAAAGCTTGATCTGTTTTTGTAATGTATGTTCTGTGGTCAATATTACAGCTGCTGCATTAGGGCCTTTGCTGTATCATAACTCTTCTTTGATAGACTAATGCAGGATTAAAAAAGTTTTGGACATCTTTTGATATTGTCAGGAGGATGGTATGAGTTGCTGAGCTGCTTCTGAATTAGTGTTCTGCAAAGCAATGTTGCCAGTGCTATAAGGTGGTGACTGCTATGGCATATGTGGTAGAATGTAGGAGAGCAATTCATCCTTAGGATCTCTTGCAGGAGCCAGGGTGGGCTAACTCTATAGAGAGCTCATAAAAGATGTAAAAATAAATTTAATACTGGGAATATGGAAGTTCTGTGTTACAGTTAGACTTACTCTCTAAGCTAGAGCACCCCCAAAATGCCACCTTCTTAAAAATGGCTCTGAAATGAATAGGTGGAATATCAAGCTCATGTATGTGGGTACATTACATAACTAGAGAACTGTGCTGTCTTGATGTGGTAAATAGGGTAATGGAGTTGTACATTTCTGTGATGTGCATTCTTAAAAGGAAGCTTGAGAATACAGCACACGGGTGAGACCATCTTATCATGCTTTTCCTGTTTCATGACATTAACATAGTCCAAAGAACACAATATTTTCATATCCTAACTTCTACAGGCAGTTTTTACCATACTGCTATTTATCATTCAGTTGTGAGTCTCAATCAAATCTATATTATCTCCTGTTATTTATCAGAATTACTGGGTCTTATTTTGCCACCTAGCATACTTTAAAGTCTGAAGTGCTGCCTGTATCTCAGTTGTTATCCAATTTCTTTAGCTAAATATTAGATCAAAAAACTTGCTTCTCTGAATAAGTATACAAGACTAAAATATACTGACTTAAAGATCAAGGGGAATCTTAGATGATAATTTGATTTTTCTCAATGTTACTCTGCATCATATAGAAGTTAGAATTGACAGAGTAGCTGTTTCTAGATTTCTGGCTTTATTTAAAATTTCCTAATTCTTAACCATTTTGTAAGCTTTTTCTAGTAGGCCACTGAAATAATAATTGTTCTGGTGAAGACTTGTCAAACTTGTGTTAATAAAGTTGACACACCCCCCAGTCTGTTAAAATACCATTAAATAATATACTATTTTGCTTCTTTTTGTAGTTGCACCTTGGGAGCTGAGTATATAATTAGGAATCATGAGACCTGGATTTTGATGCTCTTTGCTTTTGTCTTAATCTCTGGAGTGGGATACATGTGTGTTGATGCAATGATTTCTTAAATACGATGTTGCATTGTATGTTTCAACATATTAGTATAATAAAGTCTGTATTTTCAGAAAGCTAGTTCAGCAAATAAAGGAAAACAGCTCTGTAGCATAGAATCGCTTAAATTTAGGAAAAAATATTTTTTTGCATCACATCTAATGTTCTAATTTTTTAAAACTTGGTATGTATGTGTCTTGTTAGTCAATTACTTAATTAGGGATCCTGTACTAAGCCTTTTGGAAAGGGTTTATGTTGAGCATAAAACCACAGTGATTATTTTAAGGGAACTGTTTTGGAGTCATTGTCCCCAAAACAAAAATAAATGCTCTAAGTAATGGTCTTAATGTCTTTTCACTTTCTAGACATGTGGAAATAGATGAGATGTTTGGGGTTTTTTTAACTGCATGTGATTCTTCTGTTTTGTAGAACCAGAAGTTAATTCTCTTCTTCTTGTGAAATTTCTTAATATGAATTGGATTGTATGGCACTATAATAGTGAGGCAGATAGACTTGTGTTTCTTATTTGTTTTCTACAGTATGTTGATCCATTGCTATCTGGTGTTGATAGAATTATGCTTTTTCCCAACTGTAGTCAGTGATGTCTCTTCTAGATGCATTAGACTAAAAATGAAGCTCCGTAATGTTTTTATTGTGGATCAGATTTTTATTTTCAGAGGATGGGTTCCCACACGTACTCTAAAAAAGCATAGCAGTTTCACTTAAGTGTTAATTTATAGTGAAAAACTGAATTATGAATGATTCCTCACCAATAGGAAGTGGTGGGTGGTGATAGTTGGAGGCCTCCTGTGGGGGATTGATCTGCTAGCCTGACTTGCAGTCTTGGGAGGCTTGTTGATTATCGGGGTTTGGATTTGTGCATTTGCAGAAAGAGCAAAGACTTATCTGGCCCTTTGTCATGATTTAAGCCCAGCTGGCAAGTCAGAACCACGCAGCTGCTCGCTCACTCCCCCCACTTCTTCCCCCCTGCTCCTGGAGGGATGGGGAGGAGAAGGGAAAGAATGTAAATCCCACAGGTTGAGATAAGAGCAGTCCAGTAACTAAGGTATAATACAAAACCACTACTGCTGCCACCAATAATAATAATGACAAGGGAAATAACAAGGGGAGAGAATACAATTGCTCAGCACCTGCCAACCGATACCCAGCCCAATCCGAGCAGCAATCTGCCCATCCGGGTGACTCCCCCCAGTTTCTATACTGGGCATGACGTGCTGTGGGATGGAATACCCCTTTGGCCAGTTTGGGTCAGGTGTCCTGTCTGTGCTTCCTCCTGGCTGCCCCTCCTCACTGGCAGAGCGTGAGACTGAGAAAGCCCTTGATCGGAGTAAACATTACTTAGCAACAACTAAAAACATCAGTGTGTTATCAGCATTGTTCTCAGACTAAAGTCGAAACCACAGCACTGCACTAAGTGCAGCTACTAAGAAGGAGAAAAATGGCTGCTACAGCTGAACCCAGGACACCCTTGGAATATTACCCCTTTTTGCTCATGCATGTGGGCACCACTGATAATGCTAGGGTGATCTCGAGTGTATAAAGAGTTTATAGAGCTTTATAGGATGTTGTCTGAGCATGCAGGGATGGAGTTAGGAAAACCTGAGATCAGCTGGAGTTGCAACTAGTGATATGGAGGACAGCAGGAAAGGTTACATTGGCATCAGAAGGCCCAGTTTTCTGCTCAATGAACATGGCATCTAGTACCTTTTCCACTTTGCCTTGGTTTTCACTGGTAAGGTCTGCTTTCTGGTCTCTCAAAGTCTTTGATAAGGGTAAGCACTACTTAGCAACAACTAAAACCACACTGTGTTGTCAATGTTATTCTCAGACTGGAGCCAAAACACAGCACTGTCCCAGCTACTAGGAAGAAAATTAACTCTATTCCATCCAAAACCCGGACAGCATGATAAGGTGGGTGGAAAACTAGCCAAACTGCTGGACTTAGTTGTGATCAGCAGTGCAAATTCCAACTGGTGGCCAATTACTGGCAGTATCTCTTAGAGATGGATGTTGGGGCTAATGCTGTTTAATGTCTATTAACAACTGGATAACACAACTTTGTCCCCTCTCTGCAAGTTTACAGATAAGTGTCGTGGTTTGAGCCCAGCCGGTAACTCAGAACCACACAGCCGCTCGCTCACTCCCCCCCCCCCCCCTTCTTCCTCCCCCCGCTCCCGGAGGGATGGGGAGGAGAATGGGAAGAATGTAACTCCCACGGGTTGAGATAAGAGCAGTCCCGCAACTAAGGTATAACACAAAACCACTACTGCTACCACCAATGATAATAACGATTAGTGAAATAACAAGGGGAGAGGATACAATTGCTCACCACCCGCCGACCGATACCCAGCCCGACCCGAGCAGTGATCTGGGCCTTCCGGGTAACTCCCCCCGGTTTATATACTGGGCATGACGTGCCGTGGTATGGAATACCCCTTTGGCTAGTTTGGGTCAGGTGTCCTGTCTCTGCTTCCTCCCGGCTTCCCCTCCTCCCTGGCAAAGCATGAGACTGAGAAAGTCCTTGGTTGGAATAAACATTACTTAGCAACAACTAAAAACATCAGTGTTATCAGCGTTGTTCCCAGGCTGAAAGTTAAAAAACACAGCACTGCACCAGCTACTAAGCAGGAGAAAAATGACTGCTATAGCTGAACCCAGGACAGTATCCACCCCTTATTCCATACCATTCACGTCATGCTCAGATCCCACATCTCTCAGCACACCATCACCCCTGTCCCATATATACACATATATATACACCCACACCCACACACAGAGAAAGATATCGTTCCCTAGTCCATGGACCAATCCCTGTAAAATTGCTGAACTCATCCAGTCCATGATGTCAGGCTCCATCTCTTGTAATAGTCTTTCAGGGCAGGAGGGACGGTACATAGTGTTGGGTTGTTGCCTGCTGATGATACCGCCAAACTCATCTGGTCACTGCTGAGCTCGTCTGGTTTCCTCAAAATTCATTCTTTGTTGAGGTGATGATCGGAGGGAAGTCAGGGTCAATGGCTGGTGACCTGAAGATATCTAGCTGGTGGGCTATAAAAGTGTTATAGAGCAGGCAACAGCGTACAATTGAGTTCATTGGCTGTTTTCCCCCAAAATCAAATCCCCTTGAGGTACACATCGGACTTCCCCATCTTCCCGCATTACCCACCAAGTATATCCAGGTCCCTGAGCAAAAGCAACCCCACGAGTGGGTTTGCCTTTACCTGAAGCAGGAATAACCCAGACTGTCTTCCCCAACAAATTCTTTATGTGCACCACAGGAACTTTATCCCCCTCTACAGTACGTAAAAGTTCTGATTGGGCTGGGCCAGCCCTGTTGGCAGATCCCCTAGTGTTGACCAACCAGGTGGCTTTTGGTAAATGTGTATCCCAGTGTTTGAAAGTCCCACCACCCATTGCTCTCAGTGTAGTTTTTAACAGCCCATTGTGCCGTTCGATTTTCCCAGAGGCTGGTGCATGGTAGGGGATGTGGTATACCCACTCAATGCCATGCTCTTTGGCCCAAGTGTCTATGAGGTTGTTCCGGAAATGAGTCCCATTGTCTGACTCAATTCTCTCTGGGGTGCCGTGTCGCCACAAGACTTGTTTCTCAAGGCCCAGGATAGTGTTCCGGGCAGTGGCATGGGACACAGCGTATGTTTCCAGCCAGCCGGTGGTTGCTTCCACCATGGTAAGCACATAGCGCTTGCCCTGGCGGGTTGGTGGGAGTGTGATATAGTCAATCTGCCAGGCCTCCCCATATTTGTACTTCAGCCATCGTCCTCCATACCAGAGAGGCTTTAACCGCTTGGCTTGCTTAATTGCAGCACATGTTTCACATTCGTGAATAACCTGGGCAATAGTGTCCATCGTTAAGTCCACCCCTCGATCACGAGCCCATCTATATGTTGCATCTCTGCCTTGATGGCCTGAGGTGTCATGGGCCCACCGGGCTAAAAATAATTCACCCTTATGTTGCCAATCCAAGTCCATCTGAGCCACTTTAATCTTAGCAGCTTTATCCACTTGCTGGTTATTCTGGTGTTCCTCAGTGGCCCGACTCTTGGGTACATGAGCATCTACGTGGCGTACCTTCACCACCAGGTTCTGCACCCGAGCAGCGATATCTTGCTACAATGCAGCAGCCCAGATGGGTTTACTTCTGCATTGCCAGTTACTCTGCTTCCATTGCTGCAACCACCCCCACAGGGCATTTGCCACCATCCATGAGTCAGTATAGAGATAAAGTACTGGCCATTTTTCTCGTTCAGCAATGTCCAAGGCCAGCTGGATGGCTTTCACCTCTGCAAACTGACTCAATTCACCCTCTCCCTCAGCAGTTTCTGCAACTTGTCCCAGGGGACTCCACACAGCTGCCTTCCATCTCTGATGCTTTCCCACAATAGGGCAGGACCCATCAGTAAACAAGGCATATTGCTTTTCACTCTCTGACAGTTCATTATATGGTGGGGCCTCTTCAGCACGCGTCACCTCCTCTTCTGGTGACATCCCAAAATCTTTGCCCTCTGGCCAGTCCATGATGACTTCTAGAATTCCTGGACGACTGGGATTTCCTATTCGAGCTCGTTGTGTAATTAGTGCGGCCCACTTACTCCATGTAGCATCAGTTGCATGATGTGTAGAGGAGACCCTGCCTTTGAACATCCAGCCCAGCACAGGCAACCGGGGTGCCAGGAGGAGCTGCGCTTCAGTTCCAATCACTTCTGAGGCAGCTTGAACCCCTTCATAGGCTGCCAGTATCTCTTTTTCAGTGGGAGTGTAGCTGGCCTCGGATCCTTTATATCCCCAACTCCAAAAGCCAAGGGGTCGACCTCGAGTCTCCCCTGGAGCTTTCTGCCAGAGGCTCCAGGTAGGACCATTCTCCCCAGCTGCGGTATAGAGCACATTTTTCACATCTGGCCAGGCCCGGAGTGGTCCAAGGGCTACTGCATGAACTATTTCTCGTTTAATTTGTTCAAAGGCTTGTTGTTGCTCAGGGCCCCATTTGAAATCATTCTTCTTCCGGGTCACGTGGTAGAGAGGGCTTACAATCAGACTGTAATTTGGGATGTGCATTCTGCAGAACCCCACAACACCTAAGAAAGCTTGTGTTTCTTTCTTGTTAGTTGGTGGAGACATTGCTGTTATCTTGTTGATCACGTCTGTGGGGATCTGGCAGCGTCCATCTTGCCATTTTATTCCCAAAAATTGAATCTCCTGTGCAGGTCCCTTGACCTTATTCCGTTTTATGGCAAAACCGGCCTTCAGCAGGATTTGGATTATTTTCCTCCCTTTCTCAAAGAATTCTTCCACTGTATCACCCCACACGATGATGTCATCAATGTATTGCAGGTGTTCTGGAGCTTGCCCCTGTTCCAGTGCAGTCTGGATCAATCCATGGCAGATGGTAGGGCTGTGTTTCCACCCCTGGGGCAGTCGGTTCCAAGTGTACTGGACGCCCCTCCAAGTGAAAGCAAACTGTGGCCTGCATTCTGCTGCCAAAGGGATTGAGAAAAATGCATTGGCGATGTCAATTGTGGCATACCACTTGGCTGCCTTTGACTCCAGTTCATACTGAAGTTCTAACATGTCTGGTACAGCAGCACTCAATGGTGGTGTGACTTCGTTCAGGCCACGATAGTCTACTGTTAATCTCCACTCTCCATTAGACTTTTGCACTGGCCATATGGGGCTATTAAAGGGTGAGCGGGTCCTGCTGATCACTCCTTGGCTCTCCAGTCTGCGGATCACCTTATGGATGGGAATCACGGGGTCTCGGTTGGTGCGATATTGCCACCGGTGCACTGTTGTGGTTGCAATTGTTACTTGTTGTTCTTCGACCTTCAGCAACCCCACAACAGAAGGATCCTCTGAGAGACCGGGCAAGGTGGACAGCTGCTTAATTTCCTCTGTCTCCAAGGCAGCGATACCAAAAACCCATCTATACCCTTTCGGGTCTTTGAAATACCCTCTCCTGAGATAGGCTATGCCAAGGATGCATGGAGCCCCTGGACCAGTTACAATGGGGTGCTTTTGCCACTTCCTCCCAGTCAGGCTGATTTCAGCTTCCAGCATAGTTAACGCTTGGGATCCTCCTGTCACTCCAGAAATAGAAATGGGTTTCACCCCTTGATACCTTGATGGCATCAGAGTACACTGTGCACCGGTATCTACTAGAGCCTTATACTTTTGTGGGACTGATGTGCCAGGCCATCTGATCCACAGAGTCCAGTAAACCCGATTATCCCTCTCCTCCACCTGGCTGGAGGCAGGGCCCCTCTAATAGTGATCACAAAATTCTCCACTTCTGTCTTGTAGAAAGGGATTAGTATTCCTTATCACAGGAGCTGGGGTAGAATCAGCTCTTTCGCTCCATCTGGGAAACTGCTCGCCAGAGACTGGAGCAGCAGCTTTCCTGGGAGGATCATCCTTGACCATTGTTCTCCTCTTCAGTTCACGCACCCGTTGCTCCAGAGCTGAAGTAGGTTTTCCATCCCACTTTCTCATGTCTTCTCCATGATCCCGCAGGTAAAACCATAGGGTGGCCCGTGCTGTGTACCTCGTATATTTTCTTTCTCGAGCAGTAGGGCGCCTTCTGTTGATAGCTGAGACATGGGTTGGTACGCTTGGAGAGCTGGATAGATCGGATAAATCGTCTCTCAATTGTTTGAACTCCTGGGACAGTTTTTCCACAGCTGAAATGATGGAAGGGGTGAGATTGTCTTCGAACTCTCGGAGTTGACGAATCAGGAAATCCACTGTTGGTGATACTCCGTCATTCCAGGTCATTGATGCCAATGTGTGGGCATATGATGATGGCACACTCCGTGTAAGTTTCCGCCACATGGGTCGTGTACATTTGACTTCATCTGGGTCTAGGGATGTGTTCCTGGAATCCGGCCTACGATAGATCATCTCTATAATGGCTGATTCCCTCAGGGACTGGATGCCTTTCTCTATCGTGGTCCAGTTGGCTGAGCGACTCGTAATATCGTCTTTGTAGGGAAACCTTTCCTTCACAGCTGCCAGGAGCCGCCTCCAAAGGCTGAGGGCTCGCTTCTCTCTTGCAATCGCTTTGTCAATTCCTCCTTCCTTAGCAAGTGATCCCAGCTGCTTGGCTTCCCTACCTTCTAGTTCATGACCGTCGGCCCCATTGTCCCAGCACCGGAGCAACCAGGTGACAACGTGCTCCCCTGGAAGACGGGTGAAATCTTTTCGCATATTCCGTAGTTCGGTTGAGGTCCGGGCTCGAGAAGTGACCTCTTCTTCTTCTTCCTCTTCCTCTGACCCACGTAGTAGTAACTCTTGTTCAGGTGCTGTTGCATATAGTAATGGCACTGGGTCTTCATCTTTCTTCGCTTCACGGGTTGCTCTTTGTGCCTTTCGTTTGCTTTTGCTTACAGGGGCAACAGACATTGTCACAAACTGGACATTTGGTTTAGCTGCAGTGTTTGTCACTGTGGTTGGAGTGGCTGCAGTGTCTGCCACTAGGATTGGAGTGGTTGCAATGTCTATTGCTGGGGTTGGTGCAGCTGTTGTACTTGGGAGTTGAGTAACACCAACAGCTGCATTATCTGTTGCTGTCGGGGTTTGAGTAGCTACTGTGCTTGTCACTGGGGTTGGTGTAGCTGCAGTGCTTGGAGTAGCCATATTGTCTGTTGCTGTCGGGGTTTGAATAGCTACTGTGCATGTCACTGGGGTTGGTGTAGCTGTGGTGCTTGGAGTAGCTATATTGTCTGTTGCTGTTGGGGTTTGAGTAGCTACTGTGCTTGTCACTGGGGTTGGTGTGGCTGTGGTGCTTGGAGTAGCCACATTGTCTGTTGCTGTCGGGGTTTGAGTAGCTGTTGTGCTTGTCACTGGGGTTGGTGTAACTGCTGTATTTGAAGTTGGAGTAGTTGCGTTGTCTGTTGTGGTCAGGGTTTGAGTAGCTGTTGTGCTTGTCACTGGGGTTGATGTAGCTGCTGTACTTGGAGTAGCTGTGTTGACTGTTGTGGTCAGGGTCTGAGTAGCTGTTGTGCTTGTCACTGGGGTTGATGTAGCTGCTGTACTTGGAGTAGCTGTGTTGACTGTTGTGGTCAGGGTCTGAGTAGCTGCTGTGCTTGTAGTTGGCATAGCTGCGTTGTCTGTTGCTTTGCCATCAGATCCAGAGACATTTTTTTCCCTTTGAAGGTGCTGGATAGTGTTGAGCAGGGCTCTGTAGGCATAGGCCAAGCCCCAGCACGTTGCCAAAATTTGTTCCTCTCTGGTATAACCAGGACGACAGCACACCTCGTTTAAGTGTTTTACTAGTTTTTCCGGATGTTGCACTTGTTCAGTGGTGAAGTTCCAAAGCACTGGAGGGGCCCACTGGCCTAGGTACTTGCCCATACTATCCCACACACCCTGCCACTCATAACTGTCCAGCCTCAGGGAAAATCTCCTGGTGGTCCTCCTATATCGTCGTCTAACCCTAGACCAGATTCGAACCCGATACTGCTGAATTTTTGAGATTAAACGAAATAGGATGTTCCTACGACGGGATGGCCGTGGGTAAAACACACTCCGTATGTTTGCCAACATGCTGATCCCCAGCACAATCAGCAGGCAGGTTTCAAGGGTACTCAAAGGCCATCTAAAACCTTCAGAACTCTCAATTGCTGTTGCAAATAGGCTGGTGGGGGAACGGGGGGTGAAAGAGAATGCTTCCTTTGTAAGTTTACCCCCCGAGGAGAAAAAAAAGATATGCAATTGCTAAAATATTTCATTATATACCTCCCAATGTATAGTGGTGATGGCCACGCTGGAAGCACAAACCAGACCAGTTTCATGATCAATGAGTCTATTGTATTACAAGTCATTACCATGAAGTACAGTGAAACAAGAACCTTAGCCCAGGCCCCCCAGCCGATAAACGCTAAAACAGCAAATAGTGGCTGTAAGTAAGGTACAACATGCTGAAACTCTGAGATCAAGCGCAACACGTCTGAGAGCCAAATAATCACCATTGTGACGAGTAGTAACAATGAATGCTTATCACAAATATGATTAAACACACTCTGGTCAGATCTGTCGTTATCTCAACCTTTCGTGCCCCACGTTGGGCGCCAAAAAGAACTGTTGTGGTTTGAGCCCAGCCGGTAACTCAGAACCACACAGCCGCTCGCTCACCCCCCCCCCCCCCCCTTCTTCCTCCCCCTGCTCCCGGAGGGATGGGGAGGAGAATGGGAAGAACGTAACTCCCACGGGTTGAGATAAGAGCAGTCCCGCAACTAAGGTATAACACAAAACCACTACTGCTACCACCAATGATAATAACGATTAGTGAAATAACAAGGGGAGAGGATACAATTGCTCACCACCCGCCGACCGATACCCAGCCCGACCCGAGCAGTGATCTGGGCCTTCCGGGTAACTCCCCCCGGTTTATATACTGGGCATGACGTGCTGTGGTATGGAATACCCCTTTGGCTAGTTTGGGTCAGGTGTCCTGTCTCTGCTTCCTCCCGGCTTCCCCTCCTCCCTGGCAAAGCATGAGACTGAGAAAGTCCTTGGTTGGAATAAACATTACTTAGCAACAACTAAAAACATCAGTGTTATCAGCGTTGTTCCCAGGCTGAAAGTTAAAAAACACAGCACTGCACCAGCTACTAAGCAGGAGAAAAATGACTGCTATAGCTGAACCCAGGACAATAAGATCAAATTGTGGGGAGTAGTCAATGTTGTAAGGATGGACTGTTATTCAGAGGGACCTCAACAGGCTGGAGAAGTGGGCTGGCAGGCACCTTGTGCATTTCAATGAGGACGAATGCCAAATCCTGCACCTGGGCAGGTATAATACCCCACACCAGTTCAGGCTGAACATCAACTGGCTAGAAAGCAGCTTTGCAGAAAAGGGCAGGAGGGTCCTTGTAGTCAAGTTGAATATGAGACAGTAGTATGCCCTT
Source organism: Strigops habroptila (assembly GCF_004027225.2). Taxonomy (NCBI): domain Eukaryota; kingdom Metazoa; phylum Chordata; class Aves; order Psittaciformes; family Psittacidae; genus Strigops; species Strigops habroptila. The sequence goes on from NC_044301.2 coordinate 17,751,154, forward strand.
GTAGTGAAGGCCAACCAAATACTGGGCTGCGTTAGCAAGAGCATAATAGTGGGTTGAGGAAAGATATTCTTCTATTCAGCACTTGGGACTCCAGGTGTGATCTCATGTGTCCAGTTCTGGGCTTCCTAGTATAAGACTGACATGGACATGTGGTGCAGAGGGACCTGGACAAGCTTGAGTAGCAGGCCTATGTGAACCTCATGAGGTTCAATAAGGCCAAGTGCAAGGTCCTATGAGCTGGCAATGTGTACTCGCAGCCCAGAAAGCCAATCATATCTTGGGCCACATCTAAAGGAGCGTGCCATCAGGTCAAGGGAAGTGATTCTGCCCCTCTACTCTACTCTGCTCTGCTGAGACCCCACCTGGAGTACTGCATCCAGCTCTGGAGTCTTCAGTATACAAAAGACATGGACCTGTTGGAGAGGGTCCAGAGGAGGGCCACAAAAACAGTCAGAGGGATGGAACACCTCTCCTATGAGGAAAGGCTGAAAGAGTTGGGGTTGTTCAGCCTGGAGAAAGAGAAAGGTCTGGGGAGACCTTATTGTAGCCTTTCAATACTTAAATGGGACTTATAAGAAAGAGACTTTTTACCAGGGCCTGTAGCAATAGGACAAGGGGTGATGGTTTCAAACTAAAAGAGGGGAGATTCAGACTAGGAAGAAATTCTAGACAAGGAAGAAATTTTTGGGTGTAAGACCTGCTGAGAGGAGTCAACAAGAGAGGCTCTTGTATTACTGTGCAGACTCTGGGGGATGGGTGTGTGTGTTCTGCCTTTAGGGATATAGGACTCAGGATGCTGGGAAGAGCATTTTGGAATTGTGCAAGGCTTAGTATGGGGGCATTTAGGGGAAGGCTTAAAGGGAAGGGAGCTATCAAGGTGGATTGTAGAGGAATAAGCATGGGGAAAATAGAGGGATAAGGGAATAAAAAGCCCAGTCACATGTAAACAGGTTGCCGATCAGTACACTTGTCTGGCCATGCCCTGTGCCTGATCAGTGCAGTCCATCCTGTCTTAGTGAACTACCAAACTATTTTTCCTAGGTGAGGAGGTTCTCTATTTTGTGTATGTGTGTGTGTGTAGGTCTAAATGCCAGCAACTGGAGAAGGGGCTCATGAGCCTTGAGATCACAGCAACTGGAGTGCCTTCCAGTTGTGTGGATGCATGTAATAGCTAGTAAACTTCAAGCCAGACTAGCCAGAAAGTAGGATGAGAGGCTTGGAAGCCAGGTATTGGAGAGGTGGTAAGTCTGGGTCAGTTACTGGAGAGACCAGAGAGTCTGTGAAATGCAGCTGCTGGAAAGGCCATAAGTCTGGATGAGCTACTGGAGAGACATATTTGTATGTGTGTCTTTGTGTGAGGCAACTGGAAGACCAGGGGATCCAGGGGCCAGCTATTGGATATGTGTCTAAGGCCAGTTACTGGAGGAATCCATAGTGTATGTGTGTGTGTATGCATGTGTGCATGCATGCATGCGGTCTGAGTATCAGCAGCTGGAGTGGGGCTGCAGGCTTTGGGAGTTCACATGCCCGGTTGCCAGGAATGGGAGAGAATGGGGATCTAGGGGATAGCTACTGGAGGGATTCATGTTGTGCGTGTATATGTACTTTCCATGAATGGGCTTTCATCCTGATTAGCCAGAGAAGAACAGGCCAATGGTGCTGTTTGTGAGAGTGCTGCTGTATTTTTCTGTCTGTGTTGATCTGTGTGGCTGGCTTTGTGTATGTGTATTGTGTGCCTATTGGAAATATTTGCTCAGTCTTGCTACTCTTTGGACCTGGGGGTATGGCACTGTGGTAGCCTTGCCTTTATTGAGCTGCCAGCTTTGGCACCTCCTAACAGAGTGTACGTATTAAATTGAATAACCAATTTCCACCTAGCCTTGTATAAAGGTAAGAGTTTACAAGAAAAATTGAGTTGTGCTATTGCCAGATGTGTTAAATAATCAGTGGCTGAAAGTAAAAGCTTGGTTAAGTCTATAAAAGTATGAGTATAAAGTGAAGGCAGTTTGTCTGCTCAACTGGGCCATACTACTTAGTTCTCTGAAGCCTAATCAGGTATATCACTTGTTCCCATTGTTTTTTTTGTGTTTTTTGTTTGGTTTTTTTTTTTTTGGTGGGTTTTTTTTTTTTTTGTCACTCTTCTGTGTGTGTTGTGTGTTAAGGCAAGTTGTTAAAAACCTTCAAAGCTTTTCTTCAGGAAGACAACCCCTAAGCCTTGCAGGATGCAACAGAGAAATGTCAGTTCTTAATTTTTGTTTTGTCTACCCTTAGGTTTTTCTGTTCCTTCTCTTCACACTTATTCTAACTATAAAATTAATTTTCAGGTGATTTCCCAATTCCCTCCCCCCCGTTCACCCAAGCTAAATCTTTATTGTACTTTCCACAACTACAAAAACCTCAGGACCTTGATCCCATGCTATTAAATGAGAAACTTCACCATTGATTTAATGAGTGCAAGGTTAGGGTGCTGCTATTAATATTTTCTTGTACTTGTTACTGTCTAGAGCTCTCCTCAGTTCAAATATTTTCTGTTCATAAAATTTGTGCTGTTTACCAATTTTCAAACTAACAGAAATGTTAAGACCATGCACAGTGCCAATTCTTATGCTGCCACATAAGTCTTTCTGTGCCAATACAGCATTGCTGTTTACTTAAATTACTGTGTTTATAGTAGTTAAGCAAGCTTTCATGTTGTGATGGTGTCAAAGACTAAATTATCTTGATTGAAAGATAAGGCTACTGAGAGACATCAGATATTTAATTAAAACAAAGCCTGCTTGATTATAAGTCCTTGCATTGTCTACCAAGTTTGCAATTCTATTTTATAAAGTTATTTGGTATGAAAAAACCCTTTTATTATAAATAAGTTTTGTCTACAGCTTATGACTTCTGTTATCTTCTGAATGTTTAGATATGTTAAATGTCATATATGAAGATACCTAACTTTTTTCTTAAATGCAAAGGTCTGTAGTAGTCTAAATACAGGCATATCTATGTGTTATAGGAGGAAGTGCTTTATTAATAGCTCTTTATGATTATAGTCTACTTTGAGTTAGAGACTGATTAGGGCACCAGGCATTTGGATAGTCAGTATTACCAATGTGAATTTCTTTGCTTATTTAACTGTGAAAACTATTTTGTCTCTCTTGAAGTGTTTTCTGGAATTCATAAAGCTAGCAAAAAAATGTATAGAAGGCAGCAAATAGAAGTGTTATTCTTAGAGGTTTCAGCAATAACAGCTCTTCTCTAATAATGTGAATTAAGCAGTTGCATGTTGCTAAACAAACTAAAGTGTTCTTGAGATGAAGAGAGTTTTCTTCAGCTGTTTTTTGTTGCGAATCCTATAAGCATATTAAAATTGTCATCTCATCCATGGTTGCTTTCTGAATTTGGTATAACAGAGTCCAGTTTTTGTCTGTGTGTTCTCTTTAAAGTGGATAAAGGTTTGCTCCTCACTAGAGCTGAGATTGGGAAGCATTCATACTGGCTTGTTAGGAAGATAGTTGTATTAGATGGTAGGCCATATAATGATTTTTTTTTTTTTTTTGTGAGGGGTGTGAAATGGGGTCTAGAGAGCAGGTCAGGTCCAGTTTTCAAAAGTGTCTAACTAGAGGAGTCTCCAACTCATGTGCTTGGTGTCCCAGAGGTATACTTGAAAAGCTGAAAGCATATTTGCATGTAAATCCTTAGAACTTATTTATCTTCTTAGCGTATTGAGAGAGAATATATATTTAATATTGGCAGAAATTGAATCAAGTTATACCTAGAGTGTTTGGATATAGAATCCATTCTGGTCAACTTCATTATAAATGTATTTTTATTCTGTAGAAGTTAGAAGTATTCATATTGTATCTTCTCGGTGGCTTGCTTCTTGTGATAATCAACTTGATAACATCAATAGTTTAGTGATTTTTTTTTTTTTTTTTTTTTTGGGGGGGGGAATGCAGCAGCACAAAATTCACTGAACTTGATCACTTGCTTGAATGTAACCTTGTATTGAATACACTTAAAAATAAACTGCATTCCCTGAACCTAATAGTTATGATGTCCAGCTAGGATTGTAAGAAAACAACTTTGGCCAACAGAATGTTCCACTCAGGGTGGTAGTGAAACTGTTTTAGTGATATAAAAGGGAAAAATTAAGCACTTGATGTTTATACTTGGGTTGCAAAATTATTCTTAGGCCCTCTCCTGGTATGATAGATGTACTCAAGAGGTACTCATAATTTTTTTTTTTTTTTTTTTAATTTTTTTTATTTCCCCCACCTCAGTTTTCAGTGGTAATCTCTCTTCCCACATCTCAAGTCCCTGAATCTGAAAGCAGGAACAGGGAATGAAGTCCCTCCCATTGCAAGAAAAGATCAAGTTTGGGACCACCTGAGGAACTCGAACATACACAAGTCTATGGGAACCAAGATGCATGCCAGGGTCTTGAAGGAATTGGCTGATGTAGTTGCCAAGCCACTCCATGATATTTGAAGAGTCATGGCAGTAAAGTGAAGCCCCAGTGAGTGGAGAAAAGGGAAACATCGCACCCATTTTTTAAAAGGGTAATAAGGAGGACCTGAAGAACTGACCAGTCAGCCTCATCTCTGTGCTCAGTAATATAATGGAACAGATCCTCCTGTAAGCCATGTGAAGGCATATGGAAGGAATAGAGGTGATTAAAGACAGCCAACATGGCTTCAGCATGGACAAATTATGCCTGACTAATCTGGTGGTCTTCTACAATAGAGGGACTCCATCAGTGGACAAGGGAAGAGCTATGGATGTCATCTACCTAAATTTCTGTAAGGCCTTTGATATGGTCCCCCACAACATTCTTGCCTCTAAACTGGAAAGACATGGGTTCAACAGGTGGACTGTTAGATGGATAAGGAACTGGCTGGATGGCTGTGTCCAAAGAGTTCTAGTCATAGAATCATAGAATATTTAGGGTTGGAAAGGACCTTAAGATCATTTAGTTCCAACCCCCTGCCATGGGCAGGGACACCTCGCACTAAACCATGTCACCCAAGGCTCCATCCAACCTGGCCTTGAACACTGCCAGGGATGGAGCATCCACAATTTCCTTGGGCAACCTGTTATAGTGCCTCACCACCCTCACAGTAAAGAACTTCTTCCTTATATCTAATCTAAACTTCCCCTGTTTAAGTTTGAACCTGTTACCCCTTGTCCTACCACTACAGTCCCTAAGGAAGAGTCCCTCTCCAGCATCCTTATAGGCCCCCTTCAGATACTGGAAGGCTGCTATGAGGTCTCCACGCAGCCTTCTCTTCTCCAGGCTGAACAGCCCCAACTCTCTCAGCCTGTCTTCATACGGGAGGTGCTCTAGCCCCCTTATCATCCTCATGGCCCTCCTCTGGACTTGCTCCAACAGCTCCATGTCCTTTTTATGTTGAGGACACCAGAACTGTACACAATACTCCAAGTGAGGTCTCAAGAGCAGAGTAGAGGGGCAGGATCACCTCCTTTGACCTGCTGGTCACACTCCTTTTGATGCAGCCCAGGATACGGTTGGCTTTCTGGGCTGCAAGCGCACACTGCCGGCTCATGTTCAGTTTCTCATCAACCAACACCCCCAAGTCCTTCTCAGGCTGCTCTGAATCTCTTCTCCACCCAACCAGTAGCAGTGCCTGGGATTGCCCTGACCCAGGTGTAGGACCTTGCACTTGGCTTGGTTAAACTTCATAAGGTTGGCATCGGCCCACCTCACAAGCGTGTCAAGGTCCCTCTGGATGGCATCCCTTCCCTCCAGCGTATCAACCGAACCACACAGCTTGGTGTCGTTGGCAAACTTGCTGAGGGTGCACTCAATCCCACTGTCCATGTTGCTGACAAAGATGTTGAACAGGACAGGTCCCAACACCGATCCCTGAGGGGCACCATCGTTACTGTTTTCCAACAGGACATTGAGCCGTTGACCACAACTCTTTGCGTGCAGCCATCGAGCCAGTTCTTTATCTACCGAGTGGTCCATCTATCAAATTGATGTCTCTCCAGTTTAGAGTCAAGGATGTCGTGCGGGACAGTGTTGAATGCTTTGCACAAGTCCAGGTAGATGATGTCAACTGCTCTGCCCCTGTCCATCAGTTCCATGGCTCCATCATCGAAGGCCACCAAATTGGTCAGGCAGGATTTGCCCTTAGTGAATCCATGTTGGCTGTCACCAACCACCTCATTGTTTTTCATGTGCATTAGCATGCTTTCCAGGAGAAACTGTTCCAAGATTTTGCCAGGCACAGAGGTGAGACTGACTGGTCTGTAGTTCCCTGGGTCTTCCACCTTCCTCTTCTTGAAAATGGGGGTTATATTTCCCTTTTTCCAGTTGTCGGGAACTTCACCTGACTGCCATGATTTTTCAAATATGATGGACAGTGGTTTAGCAACTTCATTCGCCAGCTCCTTCAGGACCTGCAGATGGATTTCATCAGGACCCATGAACTTGTGCCCCTTCAGGTTCTTAAGATGGTCTCAAACCTGATCCTCTCCTACAGTGGGCCTAAGGTCTTCATTCTCACAGTCCCTGGATCTGCCTTCCAAGACTTGGGCGGTGTGGCTAGAGCACTTTTCGGTGAAGACTGAGGCAAAGAAGTCATTAAGAACCTCAGCCTTCTCCAAATCCAGGGTAGCCAGTTCTCCCATTTCCTTTCCGTTATCCCTACTCTTTTTTTTTGCATTATACCTATAGAAGCCTTTCCTGTTATCCTTGACATCACTTGCCAGACTCAATTCGAACTGGGCCTTATCTTTCCTGACCTGGTCTCTAGCTTCCTGGACAATCTCCCTGTATTCTTTCCAGGCCGCCTGTCTTTGCTTCCACCTTCTATAAGCTTCTTTTTTCCTTCTGAATTTTCTCAGCAGCTCCTTATCCATCCATGGAGGCCTCCTGGCCTTCTTGCCCCATTTCCTTCTTGTCGGGATGCAATGCTCCTGAGCTTGGAGCAGGTGATCCTTGAATATCAGCCAGCAGTCTTGTGCCCCCCTGCCCTCTAATGTTTTATCTCATGGGACCTTACTGAGCAAGTTCCTGAAGAGGCCATTGTCTCCTCTTTTGAAGTCCAGGGCAGTGACCTTGCTGCATGACCTTCTCGCTGCCCTGAGGATCTTGAACTCCACCATCTTGTGATCACTGCAGCCAAGGCTGCCATGGAGTGTCACTGGAGGTATTTAAAAGATGTGTAGATGTGGTGCTCTAGGGCATGCTTTAGTGGTAGACTTGGCAGTGCTAGGTTAACATTTGGACTCAGTGATCTTAAGGGTCTTTGCCAACCTAAATCATAGAATCTCCTAGGTTGGAAAAGACCTTTAAGATCATCAAGTCCAGCCTCTACCCTGGGACTGCCAAGTCCACCACTAAACTATGTCACCTCCTTTTCTCCAGGCTAAACCACACCAGTTCCTTCAGGCGTTCCTCATAAGATTTGTGCTCCAGACCCTTCACCAGCTTCGTTACTCTTCTTTGGATGCATACCACCGCCACGATGTCCTTCTTGTCATGAGAGGCTCAAATCTGAACACAGTATTCAAAGTGTGGTCTCACCAGTGTCGAGTACAGGGGGACGATCGCTTCCCTTGTCCTGCTGGCCACACTATTTCTGATGCAGACTAGGATGCTGTTGGCTACCTGGGCACACTGCTGGCTCATGTTCAGTTGGCTGTTGACTGACACCCCCAAGTCCTTTTCTGCCAGGCAGCTTTCCAGCCCATCTTCCCTTAGCCTGTAGCATTGCATGGGGTTTTTGTGACCCAAGTGCAGGACCTGGCATTTTAGCCTTGTTGAATCGCATACATTTGGCCTTTGCCTATCAATCCAGCCTGTCCAGATCTCTCTGTAGAGACTTAATTCTCTTGAACAGATCAACACTCCTACCCAACTTTGTGTTGTCTGCAAACTTACTGAGGGTGCACTCAATCCCCTTGTCCAGATCACTGATGAAGATTATTAAACAGAACTGGCCTCAATACTGAGTCATGGGGAACACTTGTGACTGGCCACCAACTGGATTTAACTCTGTTCACCATAACTCTTTGGGTCTGGTCATCCAGCCAGGGTTTTTTTTTATCTAGCAAAGAGTACACCCACCTAAGCCATGAGCAGCCAGTTTCTCCTGAAGAATGCTGTGGGAAATGGCATCCAAGGCTCTACTAAAGTAAACAACATCCATAGCCTTGCCCTCATCCACTAGGCAGTTCTCCATGTCATAGAAGGAGGTCAGGTTAGTCAAGCAGGACCTGTCTTTCATAAACCCATGCTGACTGGGCCCAATCACCTGGTTGCCCTGTACGTGCCATGTGATGGCACTCAAAATTAGCTGCTCTATAACATTCTCTGGCACTGACGTCAGACTGAAAGGCCTGTAATTCCCCGGATCTTCCTTCTGGCCCTTCTTTTAGGTGGGCATCACGTTTGCTAACTTCCAGTCAACTGAGACCTCCCTGGTTAGCCAGGACTGCTGAGAAATGATGGAAAGTGGCTTGGTGAGCCCTTCTGCCAGTTTCCTCAGTACCCTTTGGTGGATCCCATCCAGCCTCATAGACTTGTGTGTGTTTAAGTGGTATAGCAGGTTGCTAACCATTTCTCCTTGGGTTACGAGGGCTTCGTGCTGCTTACTGTTCCTGTCTTCTAGTTCAGGGGCCTGGGTACTCTGACAACAATTGGTCTTAGTGTTAAAGACTGAGGCAAAGAAGGCATTAAGTACCTTGGCCTTTTCCTCAGCCTTTGTCACTATGTTTTCCCCCAGTATCTAGTAAAGGATGCAGATTCTCCTTAACCTTCCTTTTGTTGATAATGTATTTATAGAAACACTTTTTAATTGCCTTTTACAGCATTAGCCAGATTAAGTTGTAGTTTGGCTTTGGCCCTTTGATTCCTCCCCCCCCCCCCAACTTCACAACATTCATGTAGTCCCCCTGAGTTGCCTGCCCCTTCCTCTAGGGGTCATAAACTCTTCTCTCCCCCCCCCCCCCCCCCCCCCCCCCAAGTTCCAGCCAAATCTCTGTTCAGCCAGGCTTGTCATTTTCCCTGCTAACTTGTCTTTTTGCACATGAAGAGGGTCTGTTCCTGTGCCTTTAGGATTTCCTTCTTGAAGAATGTCCAGGCTTCCTGGACCCTTTTACCCTTCAGGACTGCATCCCAAGGGAATCTGTCAACTAGGCCCCTAAATAGGCCAAAGTTTGCCCTCCAGAAGTCCAAGGTGGCAGTTCTGCTCACCCCTCTCCTCTAAGAAACAAAACCTATCATTTCATGATTTGCAGCCCTGAGAAAGACTTGGGGGTGATAGTTTACAAGGTCCTCAACATGACCCAGCAATGTGCACTTGCAGCCCAGGAAGCTGTATGCTGGGCTACATCAAAAGGAGCATGACCAGCAGGTCAAGGGAGGAGATTCTCCCCCTCTACTCCACTCTTGTGAGACCCCACCTGGAGTACTGCATTCAGTTCTTGGGGCCCCCAACACAAGAAGAATGTGGACCTGCTCGAGCAAGTCCCAGAGGACGGCCACAAAGATGATCAGAGGGCTGGAGCACCTCTCCTATGATGACAGGCTGAGAGAGCTGGGCTTGTTCAGCCTGGAGAAGAGAAGGCTCAGGGGAGACCTTATAACAGTCTTCAAATACCTAAAGGGGGCTTACAAGAAAGCTGGAGATGGACTTTTTACAAGGGCATGTAGTGACAGGACAAGGGGGAATAGCTCTAAGCTGACAGAGAGTAGATTTAGATTAGCTATTAGGAAAACATTCTTCACTATGAGGGTGGTGAGACACTGGAACAGGTTGTCCGGAGAAGTGGATTCCCCATCCCTGGTAGTATTCAAGGCCAGGTTGGATGGGGCTCTGAGAAACCTGGTGTAGTGGAAGGTGTTCCTGCCTATGGTAGGGTCACTTAGAACTAGGTGATCTTTAAGATCCCTTCCAACCCTAACCATTCTATGATCACTGTGCCCAAAGATGGCCTCCAACCATCACGTAACTCACAGATCCTTCTCTGTTCATGAACAACAGGTCCGGGGGGGGGTCCCTTCCCTAGTTGTCTCCCTCACCAGCTATGTCAGGAAGTTCACTTCCACACAGTCCAGGAACCTCCTAGACTGTTTCCTCTCTGCTGTATTGTATTTCCAGCCGAGAGTTCAAGTCCCCCATGAGAACAAGGGCTAGCAATCGTGAGGCTTTTCCCAGCTGCTTATAGAATATTTCATCTGCCTTTTCATCCTGGTTTGGTGGTCTATAACAGACTCCCACCATGATATCTGCCTTGTCGGCCTTCCTCCTGCTTCTTACCCATAAATACTTGACCCTTTCATTATTGTTCAAGCTCTAGACAGTCAAAACACTTCCTAACACACAGGGCTATCCCATAATTTCTCCTTCCTTGCTTATCCATTCTGAAGTGTTTATAGCCATCCATTGCAGCACTCTAGTTGTGTGTCATCCCCTTATGTTTCCATGAGTGCAACTATATTCTAGTTTTCCAGCTGCACAATGGATTCCAGCTCCTCCTGTTTGTTGTCCATGCTGTGTGCATTCGTGTAGATGCACTTCAGTTCGGCCATTGTTCCTGCCGTGTTTTTTGGGGGAGAAGCCCTAATTCCTATGTGACTGTTGTCAGGCACTTATGTGGTTTCTAACACATCAATAACCCTTGCATCTTTGCTGCTGCATGGATCGATCTACATTCACTACCTCCACCGAGATTCTTAGGGTGCTGTGTGCACTAGTACAGGGACATTTCAAGTGTGCTCCAGTGTACTCACCATGCCATCACGGAGCAGACTGAAGGACCTCGCTAACACACGGTCTCTCAATTGCTGGCATGCCACCCTACGGCTTACCTCTAGCTGAACCTGGTTTTGTCCCTTTCCCCTTTCAAATCTAGTTTAAAGCTCTTTCAGTGAGCCCTGTTGCTGTGGTTTAACCCCAGCTGGCAACTAAATATGCAGCTGCTCACTCACTCTCTCCCCTGAGTGGGATGGGGAGGAGAATCGGAACACGGTAAAGCCCATGGGTTAAGAACAGCTTAATAATTGAAATGAAGTAAAATAATAAAAATAATGGGTGTAATGATTTAAGCCCAGCTGGTAACTTAGAACCACACAGCCGCTCACTCACTCCCCCATCTTCTTCCCGCCTGCTCTAGGTGGGATGGGGAGGAGAATGGAAAGAATGTAACTCCCATGGGTTGAGATAAGAACAGTCAGTAACTAAGGTACCATACAAAACCACTACTGCTACCACCAATAATAATAATGATAAGGTGTCCTGGGTTCAGATGTAGCAGTCTTTTTTTTTTTTTTTTTTTTTTTTTTTTTTTTCTTCTCCTTCTTAGTAGCTGGTGCAGTGCTGTGTTTTCAACTTTAGCCTGAGAACAACGCTGATAACACCGATGTTTTTAGTTGTTGCTAAGTAATGTTTACTCCGACCAAGGACTTTTCAGTCTCATGCTCTGCCAGTGAGGAAGGGCACAAGAAGCCAGGAGGAAGCAGAGACAGGACACCTGACCCAAAGTAGCCAAAGGGTTCTTCCATCCCACAGCACATCATGCCCAGTATAGAAACTGGGGGGAGTCACCCGGAAGGGCAGATTGCTGCTTGGGTCAGGTTGGGTATCGGTCAGTGGGTGGTGAGCAATTGTATTGTGCATCACTTGTGTTTATGGGGGTTTTCCCCCTTCCTCTTTTTTGTATTCTCTCCCCTTGTTATTTCCCTTATGTCATGGTTTAAGCCCAGCTGGTAACTCAGAACCATGCAGCTGCTCGCTCGCTCCCCCCCTTCTTCCTCCCCCTGTTCCCCGAAGGATGAGGAGGAGAATGGAAAGAATGTAAACCCCATGAGTTGAGATAAGAACAGTCCAGTAACTAAGGTATAATACAAAACTACTACTACCACCACCAATAATAATGATAAGGGAAATAACAAGGGGAGAGAATACAATTGCTCACCACCCACCAACTGATACCCAGCCTGACCCAAGCAGCGATCTCTACATCCTGGGTAGCTCCCCCCAGTTTCTATACTTGGCATGATGTGCTGTGGTATGGAATATTCCTTTGGCTAGTTTGGGTCACGTGTCTTGTCTCTCCTACCTCCTGGTTTTGTCTTTATCCAAAGCAGGAATAACCCAGACTGTCTTCCCCAACAAATTCTTTATGTGCACCACAGGAACTTTATCCTCCTCTACAGGATGTAAAAGTTATGATTGGGCTGGGCCAGCCCTGCTGGCAGATCCCCTAGTGTTGACCAACCAGGTGGCTTTTGGTAAATGTGTATCCCAGTGTTTGAAAGTCCCACCACCCATTGCTCTCAGTGTAGTTTTTCACAGCCCATTGTACCGTTCGATTTTCCCAGAGGCTGGTGCATGGTAGTAGATGTGATATACCCACTCAATGCCATGCTCTTTGGCCCAAGTGTCTATGAGGTTGTTCCGGAAATGAGTCCCCTTGTCTGACTCAATTCTCTCTGGGGTGCTGTGTCGCCACAAGACTTGTTTCTCAAGGCCCAAGATAGTGTTCCGGGCAGTGGTGTGGGGCACAGCGTATGTTTCCATCCATCCGGTTGTTCTTCCACCATGGTAAGCACATGGCGCTTGCCTTGGGGGGTCGGTGGGAGTGTGATATAGTCAATCTGCCAGGCCTCCCCATACTTGTACTTCAGCCATTGTCCTCCATACCAGAGAGGCTTTAACTGCTTGACTTGCTTAATTGCAGCACATGTTTCACATTCGTGAATAACCTGGGCAATAGTGTCCATCGTTAAGTCCACCCCTCGATCACGAGCCCATCTATATGTTGCATCTCTGCCTTGATGGCCTGAGGTGTCATGGGCCCACCAGGCTGAAAATAATTCACCCTTATGTTGCCAATCTAAGTCCATCTGAGCCACTTCAAGCTTGTTGTGTAATTAGTGCTGCCCTCTTAGTCCATGTAGCATCGGTTGCATGATGCATAGAGGAGACCCTGCCTTTGAACATCCAGCCCTGCACAGGCAAGCGGGGTGCCAGGCGGAGCTGTGCTTCAGCGCCAGTCACTTCCGAAGGAGCTCGAACCCCTTCATAGCTGGCCAGTATCTCTTTTTAAGTGGGAGTATAGCCGGTCTCGGATCCTCTGTCTCCCCAACTCCAAAAGCCGAGAGGTTGACTTCGAGTCTCCCCTGGAGCTTTCTGCCAGAGGCTCCAGGTAGGACCATTCTCCCCGGCTGAGGTGTAAAGCACATTTTTCACATCTTGCCCTGTCGGGACTGGTCCAAGGGCTACTGCATGAACTATCTCTCATTTAATTTGTTCAAAGGCTTGTTGTTGCTCAGGGGCCCATTTGAAATTGTTCTTCTGGGTCACATGATATAGAGGGCTTACAGTCAGGCTGTAATAATATTAATGATAAGGGAAATAACAAGGGGAGAGAATATAAAACTAAAAAGGGAAGGGGAAAGAAAAAACAATAAACACAAGTGATGCACATTACAATTGCTCAGCACCTGCTGACTGATACCCAGCCCGACCCGAGCAATGATCTGCCCTTCTGGGTAACTCCCCCCAGTTTCTATACTGGGCGTGATGTGCTGTGGTATGGAATACCTCTTTGGTTAGTTTGGGTCAGGTGTCCTGTCTTTGCTTTCTCCTGGCTTCCTGTGCCCCTCTTCACTGACAGAGCATGAGAGACTGAGACATCCTTGATTAGAGTAAGCATTACTTAACACACCGATGGTTTAGTTGTTGCTGTCAACGTTGTTCTCGGACTAAAGGTAAAACACAGCACTGCACCAGCTGCCGTGAAGGAAATCAACTCTATCCTAGCTGAAACCAGGACAGAGGTTAACTCTTGTGCAAAGATTCTTTTCTCCCTTTGAGAAAGGTGTAACCCGTGTGTTGCCAGGAGGCCTGGTGTCATGTAGACCAACCTCTGGAAAAAAATTAAAAAAAACCCAAAACCAAACAAACAAAAACCCACAACAAAATTGTGTTGGTGATGTCAAGGTTGGATCCAGGTATTGATCTGCTTGGCTTTTCCTGTTTTTTTTCCTCATACTTCCTTGCAACTGGAAGGGTAGAGAACGCTACTTGTCCTCCTGATCCCTTAACCAGTCATTCTAAGGCCCTGAAATCTCTCTTGATTGCTCGCAGAGTTCTTATTGCAACTTTATTGTTGTGTACATGAAAAAGTAATAACAGAGAGTAATCATAGGGCTGTACCAGGGTAGGAAGGTTCTTGGTCGCATCTTTAACCTGGGCCTCAGGTAGGCAGCAGACTTTCCTAAGAAATTGGGCCTTCTGTTCCCCTCGCAAGAGCGTCTCCCATGACAATGACCTATCTTTTTTTCTTTATGGAAGTGGTTTTGACACATTGCATAGGCTGACTTAAACTTGGTGACTCCTCTGACCTACATGAACCATTGTTCTTGTCACTGTTTGGCTCCACTTGCAGATTCTTGTACCTATTATGCAGGGGAACCTGGGAAGGTGAGGTAGTCACAGAGGAGATGCATCTGCTGTGCCAGACAGGAACTTCTCACCATTCCCGCCATCCCTTAAGTCAGTGCATTCTGCCAGGTGGAGAGAGGATAGGAAGTCTTCTGTATCATGTGCTCTGTCTGCCTGATAGGCTTGTCCCATGGAAGGTAGGGTGTAGTTCCAGTAGTCTATCTCTCTTGGACTCTCTGATACTCCTCAACCTACTCACCTCCTCCCAGAGCTCTGTCACTAAGCAGAGGAGGTCCTCTACGTGGGCACACCTCCTAAAGGTGTATTCATTACTGCCATCCCATACCGGCATAAGAGTAGGCCACACCCTACAGCCTGACACCTGGGTAGCAGCATGTTTCCTATCGGAGCTCTGTCTGGGAAGCTGTGTCAGTCGTGGCAGGTGTAGAGTTTAGAGAGGCTGTGGTCTTCTGCCGGGTAGATACCATTGCTCCCCGGTCGGGCCGGCAGATTTACAGCACCCTTCCGCGCAAACCGGCACGCCACGCCCGCTTGGGGGCGGTTGCTCCTGGCCGTGTCCTTGTTTTGTCCGCTGCTGTCACGCGAGCTGCGGACTCCTGGCAGCTCTGCTCCCCCTGAGGTTTCCCTGGTTCAGGAACCCCCCCCGTGCACCACACTAGAGCGCTCCGCTGCAGATGGTTTTGGCACCGGAGCTGCTTGCCTTGGCGACCATAGACCATGTGGAGGGATGAGTTATTACTATCTACTTTGCAACTGGGTTTTATTCTGATTAAAATCTGTTATTTTTCTTGGATACACGTTCTGAGTAGAAAGTAATTATGACTTAATGTTTTCAAGTAAAGAGTACTTATTTGTTTATAATGGACATGTTTTCTTTAGCTGTTTTACATTGAAGTGTTGTTCCTACTTTGTTTAGTAGTTAAATGGAATTCAATATTTCCGTGCTTTTCCCATGAAATACTGAAATAGGATAGAGCCAGTCTTGGATAAGCCTGACAAAGGAAGCAAGTTATGCAAATTTTTTTCTCAAAACTGCTGTCCTTGAAATGCTATTCCTGAGGTCTTTTGATAAGCCTGAAGTCTTGTGTATCCTGTGTGAGCTGAATGTGAAATTACCAATGTTATTTTTACCTGCTCCTATTATCTTGATAGTCTGTAGTATTTGGGGAAGTCAAATGGAAAAATCTTTTACTGTTCCGAGAGAAAAGAAGTTATTTCTGCTTATTCAAGGCTACTATTTTTTTTTTGTTTAGATGTTCAAGTTATCTTATTAGATTTCACATCTGAAGTTTTGTTTGTAGTTTTAAAAATTAATCCCAGTGCAAGGTGGGATTTGAACCCTAATATTATTCAGCACTATTCTCTTCTTCTTGATGTTAGATCAGATGTTCATCTTAATCTGATACTTAGCTCCTCTTTTCTGTTTACTTTTATAAGGAGTTAGCCACATCATAGCATAAGAATAAATTATATTTGATTGGAAAAACATGAATAAATATGCAACTATATATATTTAATATGTTAGTATTAAGCATGTTGCATATAAAATGCTTGTGTAATAACTTATTCTCTGAAACTTTCAGCCATGGTAGAGGTGAAAAATGTGATTAAGTTGACATACCAGAATAGCGAGTCCAATGTGTTAAGGGAAAACAAGCTTGTATGATCAGTGCGGCCCACTTACTCCATGTAGCATCAGTTGCATGATGTGTAGAGGAGACCCTGCCTTTGAACATCCAACCCAGCACAGGCAACCGGGGTGCCAGGAGGAGCTGTGCTTCAGTGCCAATCACTTCTGAAGCAGCTTGAACCCCTTCATAGGCTGCCAGTATCTCTTTTTCAGTGGGAGTGTAGCTGGCCTTGGATCCTCTGTATCCCCAACTCCAAAAGACAAGGGGTCGACCTCGAGTCTCCCCTGGAGCTTTCTGCCAGAGGCTCCAGGTAGGACCATTCTCCCCGGCTGAGGTGTAAAGCACATTTTTCACATCTGGCCCTGTCGGGACTGGTCCAAGGGCTACTGCATGAACTATCTCTCATTTAATTTGTTCAAAAGCTTGTTGTTGCTCAGGGCCCCATTTGAAATCATTCTTCCGGGTCACGTGATAGAGAGGGCTTACAATCAAACTGTAATTTGGGATGTGCATTCTCCAGAACACCTAAGTGTCCTGGGTTCAGCTACAGCAGTCATTTTTTCTCCTTAGTAGCTGGTGCAGTGCTGTGTTTTTAACTTTCAGCCTGGGAACAATGCTGATAACACCGATGTTTTTAGTTGTTGCTAAGTAATGTTTACTCTGATCAAGGACTTTCTCAGTCTCATGCTTTGCCAGGGAGGAGGGGAAGCCGGGAGGAAGCAGAGACAGGACACCTGACCCAAACTGGCCAAAGCGGTATTCCATCCCACAGCACGTCATGCCCAGTATATAAATTGGGGGGAGTTACCTGGAAGGCCCAGATCACTGCTCGGGTTGGGCTGGGTATCGGTTGGCGGGTGGTGAGCAATTGTATTCTCTCCCCTTGTTATTTCCATTATTATTATTGGTGGTAGTAGTAGTAGTTTTGTATTGTACCTTAGTTGCTGGACTGTTCTTATCTCAACCTGTGGGAGTTACATTCTTTCGATTCTCCTTCCCATCCCTCCTGGAGTGGGGGGAGGATGAAGGGGGGGAGTGAGTGAGCAGCTGCATGGTTCTGAGTTACCGGCTGGGCTTAAACCACAACACTGAGAAAGCTTGTGTTTCTTTCTTATTAGTTGGTGGAGCCATTGCTGTTATTTTGTTGATCATGTCTGTGGGCATGTGATGATTTCCATCTTATTCCCCAAAATTGGATCTCCTATGCAGGTCCCTTGACCTTACTTTGTTTTATGGCAAAACCAGTTCCCACCAGATGGCTCCTGATGGACAAAGGCAACGACAATACTGAGTGCGCATACTAGATTAGTTTCATGACCAGTGATTCTGTCATATCATAACCCAATACTAGAAAGTACAGCGAAATAACCTTATCCCAAGCCCAATGAATAAACATCAGCATAGAGAGCACATATGACAAGAACAGCATTACATAGCATACCAGTGAGCACATGCACATGAATTCTGAGAACGAATGAAGGAACATTATGACCAACAACTGTTACGATACAATGAATGCTTACAACAAATTTGTTTTAACATACCCTGGTCAGATCTGTCATTATCTCAACCCTTCGTGCCCCACGTTGGGCACCAAAAAGGACTGTTGTCACTTAAATTCAGCTGGCAACTAAGTACCACGCAGCCGCTCACTCACTCCCATCCCCCACCCCCTTGCTGGGTGGGATGGGGAGGAGAATGGTAAAACCCATGGGTTGGGATAGGAACAGTTTAATAATTGAAATTAAGTAAGATATAACAATAATAGAAATAATAACAACATCGATAATAGGAAAAAAAAAACAAAATAAGGAGAAATTATAATTAAAAATAAAAACCCACAAGTGATGCACAATACAATTGCTCACTACCCGCTGACCAATGCTCAGCCCATCCGTGAGCAGCAAAATGGTCCCTACTGGGTAACTCCCCCCAGTTTCTGTACTGGGCATGACGTGCTGTGGGATGGAATACCCCTTTGGCTAGTTTGGGTCAGGTGTCCGGTCTCTGCTTTCTCCCGGCTTCCCGTGCCCATCCTCACTGGCAGAGCATGAGAGAATGAAAAGTCCTTGATCGGGGTAAGTACTACTTAGCAACAACTAAAACATCGGTGTGTTATCAGTGTTGTTCTCAGACTAAAGCTGAAAACACAGCACTGCACCAGCCTACTAGGAAGAAAAATAACTCGATCGCAGCGAACCCAGGACAGAGGCAAACTTCTAAATTTTTAATTAACACAGTGTATAGGTTTAAAAAAAAAAAAAAAAAAAGAGCTGAACTTATGAGGCTTTTTTTCCTTGATGCTTTCCTCTCCTGTTACATTAAAAGTATATGAAAGTAGTGTGTTATGCCACCTGCTGTCATGTTGTCAAAATGAAAACATGGTAATTTGGAGTGATATGAAGAAATACTAGCTTGGAGAGATGTTGAAAGATTACTCTCTGTGTAATTTAATTTTATTCTCTGTACCTGATGCTACAAGTAGTAGTGCTGCCTTGTGTTAATACCAGATTTTTATCTGATCATAGAATTTATAGTTAGGAAATGATCATTGGGATATTTGTAGTTTTGAGACCTTTTTGATCTTTTTCTACTAATCCTCTTGGAGTCAGTGTCGGCGCTTTCTTCCAGTAACATTATTTCTATAATGTTTTCTGTATTTGCACTGAAGTATGAAAAGCTTATTTAAATTGATCCTGAAAGAGGACTTCAATCAAAATATTATATGTGTTGTACGCACTAGTTATTTTCATGAAGGCCCTTAATTTACTACTGCAAGTTTTCATGGGCCTTTACAGATGAAATGATAATGTTTCCTTTGCCCTCATCTAAATTAACAGCAGAGACCTGAAATGACAGAGAAAATTGCAAAAACCTTTAGAAGATAATGCTCCCAGATATGTATACATTATGAAAAATGGTTGTGGTATTCTTCAGCATTGAACTAAGAGAAAATATAAAAATAAACACAAAAGCCAGGGAGGGATGGTGTTATGTGGGGGTGGTGTGTGTTTTTGTGTGGCTTGTGGGATGGTCTGCTGTAGGCTTTTTCTTTCTTTGCTTGTTTTCACAAAACTTCCAGATGAACCACTGTACTATTTAACCTTGAGAGTGTTTTGAACCAAGCTGCAGAACAGGGGGGAAAAAAGTGATTAGAAGAATTTATAGCCTAACTAATTGTCGTTTTGAATTCTTGAATGGTTTTTATTTTACTTTGAGTTTGACTTTTACTTTGGATGATTACTGCCTTTTAAAAGATATGAAATGCTTAAAATTGAGTTGTCTTGTGCACCACCTGCATAAGAGCTCGGCCGAATTCCTTTTGTTATTGGGGGGCGATAGCAACAAATCTGTATCATTAAAAGAATGTGAAATTATTGTTGTTTTCAAGCAGTTTTCTTTGTTCATAGGTGTCAGCTGTGATGCATGTTTAAAAGGAAATTTTCGAGGTCGCAGATACAAGTGTTTAATTTGCTACGATTATGATTTGTGTGCAACTTGTTATGAAAGTGGTGCAACAACGACGAGGCATACAACTGACCATCCAATGCAGTGCATACTAACAAGAGTAGATTTTGGTAAGTAATAATTTAATTCATATTAGGGCTGTTTGCAATAGTTAAAAACTTGTATTTTTGTTTCACTACTAAGGATTTTTTTCCTCAAATAGCATGCTAAAAATTATAACAAGTTCCTATATCTGTGGTAAAAAGCTTGTTATCACTGGTTCTAGCACATGAAATCTGCTTTACTCTTTTGGGTTAATGGTTTGGCACACAGCAAATTATCAGACTATTAGAAATATATCTGATAAAAAGGACTACTCCTAAAATAACTTCCAATTCAAAAGGTGCAACAAAACTACATGCACCCCCTCACCCCCAATATGTTTTCCCAGAAGGTACCATGGTGAAGAAGAGAAATAGTGGTGAGAGTTTAGGGAAAATGTTTTCTAGTTACATCAGATGTTAATGCAGCAGGGGTGCTAGGCTGTATTGAATGTGGAAGACTAGCGGCAAGGGCTAGGAAGTAGTCCTCTTAGTTGCTGTTTTATCTTCCCCGAGTCAATTCTCTCACATAGAATAGTTAGGGTTAGAAAGGACCTTGAGATCATCTAGTTCCAACCCCCCTGCCGCAGGCAGGGACACCACACACTAGACCATGTCACCTAAGACTCCATCCAACCTGGCCTTGAACACTGCCAGGGATGGAGCATTCACAACCTCCCTGGGCAACCTGTTCCAGTGCCTTACCACCTTCACAGGAAAGAACTTCTACCTTATATCTGACCTAAACTTCTCCCGTTTAAGTTTGAACCTGTTTCCCCGTGTTCTATCACTACAGTCCCTAATGAAGAGTCCCTCTCCAGCATCCTCATAGGCCCCCTTCAGATACTGGCAGGCTGCTATGAGGTCTCCATGCAGCCTTCTCTTCTCCAGGCTGAACAGCCCCAACTTTCTCAGACTTAGTGTTGTCGGCAAACTTGCTGAGGGTGCATCAATCCCACTGTCCATGTCGCCAACAAAGATGTTGAACAAGATCGGTCCCAACACCGACCCCTGAGGCACACCACTTGTTACCGGTCTCCG
Source organism: Strigops habroptila (assembly GCF_004027225.2). Lineage (NCBI taxonomy): Eukaryota > Metazoa > Chordata > Aves > Psittaciformes > Psittacidae > Strigops > Strigops habroptila. The sequence goes on from NC_044301.2 coordinate 17,771,806, forward strand.
AGTGGACATTGAGCCGTTGACCACAACTCTTTGTGTGCAGCCATCCAGCCAATTCTTTATCCACCGAGTGGTCCATCCATCAAATTGATGTCTCTCCAATTTAGAGACAAGGATGTTGTGCAGGACAGTGTCGAACGCTTTGCACAAGTCCAGGTAGATGACGTCAACTGCTTTGCCCCTATCCATCAGTTCCGTAGCCCCATCATAGAAGGCCACCAAATTGGTCAGGCAGGATTTGCCCTTAGTGAAGCCATGTTGGCTGTCACCAACCACCTCGTTGTTTTTCATGTGCCTTAGCATGCTTTCCAGGAGAATCTGCTCCAAGATTTTGCCAGGCACAGAGGTGAGACTGACTGGTCTGTAGTTCCCTGGGTCTTCCACCTTCCCCTTCTTGAAAATGGGGGTTATATTTCCCTTTTTCCAGTTGTCGGGAACTTCACCTGACTGCCCTGATGGACATCATATTTATAACTCCAGTGTTGTAATTCAGGAATTACTTCCATAGCAAATCTTTGCATTAAGATGTTGACATTGGATGCTTATTTCTTTTTATACCTGTTCTAAGCCCACAAGGCTAATGTTTTAGTAAAAACTGTTTGTAGTGATTCAAACTATATTGTTTTGAAAATTTTCATGTCTTTTTTTTTTTTAATTTTTTTTTTTTTTTAGTTTTTTTAACTTTTTTGATTAAAAAAGCATTGAATATACACATTATGCTTCTTCCTATATGCATTTAAAGTTTAGAACAGCTGAATATACCTATATACAGCTTCTTTCTCGGAGTTCTCTTTGAATATACACATTATGCTTCTTCCTATATGCATTTAAAGTTTAGAACAGCTGAATATACCTATATACAGCTTCTTTCTCGGAGTTCTCTTTGAGCAGAGAAGTATCTATTTCATTCTTGTGTAATTCTCAAGTACCTGCTTGCCCTAAGCTTGCCTTGTAATAACTTTTAAAGCTGTGCTCTGAGAATCCAGAGTTTGGAAAGAATTTTAAGTATACAAATATATTTTTGAAAGTCATATCACTTAAGTTTCTAGATATTTCTTCTTGGGCTTTGCTTTTTTGCTGAATTCATGAGGTAAAAATATTTGTGTAACAGTATGTATTAATTCAATGTTCTGGTCACTATTTGAGATATATGGTTCAAACTTAATTGTCCCCTGATGACAGTTATTCTTATATATTACATATAGGGTTAAAAGGCAGCATCTTCATAAATATTAAGTGTACATGATTCATAGGGAAAAGAGGACTGATGTATGCTTACTACGGAGCCATAAGTTAACATTCAGTGCTAAAGGTTTGAATGTAATGCAATGGGAAAATTTATTGCAAGTCATTTAACTTTTAAAAAGTCCTTCCAATCAATTTTGTGAATGTTCTGAGCATCTAGAAAACACTTTGTTTCTTGGAAACCTCAATATTTTTATTTGAAAGCCTCTAAGTAAACACAACTTTGGATTAGGGTGTGTTACTCATGTAATTTTAAAACCCACAAGGGATACACATAGACAAGTAGAGGCTTATCTGAACAGGGAGCGTTCCCCAAGCAACTGGCCCTGTATCAAACCTGTACCTGGCAGTGCGGATGATTTAAGCAGGCAAAATCAATCAGCCCAGCTGATTCCAACAGATGAGCATATATATTCCCAGCAGGCAGGCATGCGGCAGCATGGTGACCACCCAGCAAAAAGCAGTGTCCTCTACTTCTCCTGAGCTTCTAATACCTGGTAGAAGCAATGCAGCCACACAGACAGAGCTCTTGTTCAAGCATGTGACCACCCAGATTTCTGGCTGTGTGAAGGGATATTCCTAGAGGTGAAAGTGACTGCAAACAAGCCTGTGGGAGGTGTGACCAGATTGATGAACTACTCTGCTTGGTGGCTGAGCTACAGGAGGAGGTGAACAGACAGAGAAGTATTCAAGAATCTGAGAGGGAGATCGATCAATGGAGCTGTACTCTGCCATCTATGATGCATAGAAGCCAACACAGTGTGGCCACTATGGAGGCAGGTCCTGGATCCGCTTTGTGCCAGGAAGAAGGCAGTGTCACAAGGGATAGGGAGGGGTGGAAGAAGGTTACAGTATGGAGCAGTAAGAGAAACCCTTCCTTACCCTCTAAGTTACCCTCTTGGCTACCTTGGGTACAAGGCCCTGGCTTTGGTAGATGAAGCACATAATGAGAAAGAGGAGGAACCTGTGCAAGCAGTCTTGCCATGGTCAGTGAGACCAACCTCACACAGCAAAACCTGCATGAAAACCAGTGCTGAGAAGAAACGACGACAAGTTATGGTCATCGGTGATTCCCTCCTGTGCAGAATGGAAGCACCTGTTTACAGACCAGACCCTCTTTTCAGGGAAGTTTGCTGCCTGGGGCCCAAATTAGAAACATCACCACAAGACTGAAGGTTGAGCTAGGCTCTTCAAACTATCTATTCCTGCTCTTTCATGTGGGTAGAAATGATGTTGCAACAAAAAGTCTGAGGTCAATCAAAAGAGACTTCAGAGCCCTGGGAAGAATGATAAAATATTCAGGAACACAGGTAGTGTTTTCCTCAATCTTCCCCGTAATGGGGGGTGACTTTGGAAGAAACGGGCACGCTCAGGATATCAGTGCTTGGCTCCAGGACTGGTGCCTACACCAAAACTTTGGGTTTTTAAACTGTGGAAGAGTCTTTGAGTGACAAGGTATGCTGGGGCCTGACAGAACCCTTGTCCTTATGGGAGATATCAACTTGCCAGACATGAACTGGGAATACCATACTGCTGTGATGAGCAGGGCTTGGAAATTCTTGAAGTTTGTAGGAGATAACTTCTTGTCACAGGTACTCAGTAACCAACTAGGAAAGATGCCCTTGTAGACTTGTTATTTATGAATAGGGAAGAACTTGTGGGGGATGTGATAATAGGTGGCTGTCTTGGCCACAGTGATCACAAAATGGTTGAGTTTAATCTTCTTGGTGTAATGAGAGAAAAGGACAGCAGAGTTGCTACCCTGGACTTCAGGGGAGTAAACTAAGCTACTCAGGGAGCTACTTAGCAGTGTCCCCTGGGAATCTGCTTTTCAGGGCTTAGGAGTCCACGAGTGCTGGTCAGTCTTTAAGAACCACCTTTTAGAAGCACAGAAGCAGGCAATTCCAGTGTGTCACAAGTCAAGCAAGCGGGGCAGGAGTCTACCTTGGCTGAACAGGGAACTCGCGGAGCTCAAGAGGAAAAAGAAATTATATGATCTCTGGAAGCAAGGTCAGGCTTTGCAGGAAGATTACAGAGCCATGGTTCATATATGCAGGGAGAAGACATGAAAGGCCAAAGCTCAACTAGAGTTGAAACTGGCCAGTGTTGGGTCAGACAACAAGAAAGGCTTTTTTAAGTATGTTAACAGCGAAAAGAGGTCTAAAGAAAACATTAGACCAATACTTGTTGAATATGGTCACCTGACAAGTAGGGATGGAAAAAAAAAAAGCAGAGGCATTCAATGCTTTTTTTACCTCAGTCTTTAATAATGCTGATAGATCTTGGGCTGCCCAGTCCCCTGAGTTGAAGGACTATGAGTGTGGGAGCAGTGACTTTCCATTTGTGGATAATGAAATTGTAAGGGACCAGCTGTATCAGATGAATGTTATTATGTCCATGGGGATTCATCCCAGAGTTCTGAAGGAGCTAGCAGATGTTATGGCAGGACCCCTCTTGATCATCTACCAAAGGTCTTGGGAGTCTGGGGAGGTCTCTGCTGACTGGAAGCTAGCCAGTGTTATTCCAATCTACAAAAAGGGCATGAAGGAAGACCCTGGAAACTACAGACCTGTTCGTATAGCCTTGGTACCTGGAAAAATTATGGAGAAGATCATACTGGGTGCTATCGAAAGCCATTTAAAGGACAATACAATCATCAGGCACAGCCAACATGGGTTCACAAAGGGAAAGTCCTGTTTAACTAATATCCTTCTATGATAGGGTCACCTGGATGAAGGGAAGGCAGTGGATGTAGTTTTTCTGGATTTTAGTAAGGCTTTTGTTACTGTCCCTCACAGCATCCTTCTGGACAAGTTGTCCAACTGTGAGATGAGCCGGTTCACGGTGCACTGGATGAAGAACTGGCTGAAGGGCAGGCCTCAAAGAGTTGTAGAGAATGGGGCTACATCTGGCTGGCCACTGGTCACTAGCGGTGTTCCTCAGGGCTCAATCGTAGGGCCAGTTTGGTTTAATATATTTATCAATGATCTGGATGCAGGAGTTCAATGCACCACTAGCAAGCTTGCTGATGATATCAAACTGGGAGGTGCTGTTGATGCTCTTGAGGGACAAGAGGCCTTGCAGAGGGATCTAGATAGATTGGAACATTGAGCTATGATTAATAGGATAAAATTGAACAAGTCAAAATGCTGAATTCTGCATCTGGAATGGAGTAATGCTGGGCACAAGTACGGACTGGGAGTGGCTGGAGAGCAGCTCTGCAGAGGGATCTGGGGGTGCTGGTTGACAGCAGGTTCAGTATGAGTCAGCAGTGTGCCCTGGCAACTAAGAGGGCAAACGATTCTGAGATGTATCACACACAGCATAACCAGCTGGTCAAAGTAGATGATTATCCAGCTGTGTTTAGCATTTGTGTACCCTCACCTTTCGTTCTGTGCACAGTTGTGGCCCCAAAAATCTCAGGAGGATATTAAGGTCCTTGAATATATCCAGAGGAGGGCAACAAAGGTGGTGTGTCATGGTTAAAGCCCAGCCGGTAATTTGGGACCATGCAGCTGCTCGCTCGCTCCCCCCATTCTACCTTCCCCCGCTCCCGGAGGGATGGGGAGGAGAATGGAAAGAATGTAAACCCCACGGGTTGAAATAAGAGCAGTTCAGTAACTAAGGTATAATACAAAACCACTACTACTACCACTAATAACAATAATAAGGGAAATAACAAGGGGAGAGGATACAATTGCTCACCACCTGCTGACCGATACCCAGCCCGAGCCGAGCAGCGATCTGGGCCTTGCGGATAACTCCTCCCATTTTATATACTGCGCATTATGTGCTGTGGGATGGAATACCCCTTTGGCCAGTTTGGGTCAGGTGTCCTGTCTCTGCTTCCTCCCGGCTCCCTGGGCCCCTCCTCCCTGGCAGAGCATGAGACTGAGAAAGTCCTTGGTCAGAGTAAACATTACTTAGCAACAGCTAAAAACATCAGTGTTATCAGCGTTGTTCCCAGGCTGAAAGTCAAAAACGCAGCACTGCACCAGCTACTAAGAAGGAGAAAAAATGACTGCTATAGCTGAACCCAGGCCAGTATCCACCCCTTACTTCATACCATTCACGTCATGCTCAGATCCCACATTTTTCAATATACCATTGCTTTTGTCTCATATATACATATATATATACACACCCACACACACCTACAAAGAGAGAGATGATATTCCTTAGTCCATGGGCCAATACCTATAAAGCTGCTGAATTCATCCAGTCCATGATGTTAGGCTCCATCTGTTGTAACAGTCTTTCAGGGCAGGAGGGACGGTGTGTGGTGTTGGATTGTTCCCTGCTGATGACACCGCCGAACTCGTCTGGTCACTGCTGAGCTCATCTGGTTTCATCAAAATTAATTCTCTGTTGGGGTGACGATTGGAGGGAACTCAGGGTCAGTTGATGGTGACATGAAGATATCTAGCTGGTGGGCTATAAAAGTGTTATAGAGCAGGCAACAGCATACATTTGAGTTCATTGGCTGTTTTCCCCCAAAATTAAATTGCCTTGAGGTACACATCGGACTTCCCCATCTTCCCGCATTACCCACCAAGTATATCCAGGTCCCTGAGCAAAACCAATCCCACGAGTCAGGTTGCCTTTACCTGAAGCAGGCATAACCCAGACTGTCTTCCCCAACAAATTCTTTATGTGCACCACAGGAACTTTATCCTCCTCTACAGGATGTAAAAGTTGTGACTGGGCTGGGCCAGCCCTGTTGGCAGATCCCCTAGTGTTGACCAACCAGGTGGCTTTTGGTAAATGTGTATCCCAGTGTTTGAAAGTCCCACCACCCATTGCTCTCAGTGTAGTTTTTCACAGCCCATTGTACCATTCGATTTTCCCAGAGGCTGGTGCATGGTAGGGGATGTGATATACCCACTTGATGCCATGCTTTTTGGCCCAAGTGTCTATGAGGTTGTTCCGGCAATGAGTCCCATTGTCTGACTCAATTCTCTCTGGGGTGCCGTGTTGCCACAAGACTTGTTTCTCAAGGCTCAGGATAGTGTTCTGGGCAGTCGCATGGGGCACAGCGTATTATTTCCAGCCATCCGGTGGTTGCTTCCACCATGGTAAGCACATGGCGCTTGCCTTGGTGGGTCGGTGGGAGCGTGATATAGTCAGTCTGCCAGGCCTCCCCATACTTGTACTTCAGCCATCGTCCTCCATACCAGAGAGGCTTTAACCCCTTGGCTTGCTTAATTGCAGCACATGTTTCACATTCGTGAATAACCTGGGCAATAGTGTCCATCGTTAAGTCCACCCCTCGATCACGAGCCCATCTATATATTGCATCTCTGCCTTGATGGCCTGAGGTGTCATGGGCCCACCAGGCTAAAAATAATTCACCCTTATGTTGCCAATCTAAGTCCGTCTGAGCCACTTCAATCTTAGCAGCTTTATCCACTTGTTGGTTGTTCTGGTGTTCCTCAGTGGCCCGACTCTTGGGTACATGAGCATCTACGTGGCGTACCTTCACCACCCAGGTTCT